>NC_056726.1:1448164303-1448187187 GCF_019279795.1 Protopterus annectens
ATGATAGTACCCAGTCTGGCTTAGTACCCGATACTGTCCGTGGCACCCCTGGCAGGCACAGGTACTGTGTCCGTGGCCAGAGACGGTGATCTGTACAGCCTGGCAGGTACAGTCTGTGGCTGTCCTACAACCTCCCGTATATGGCAGCCACATGGTGGAACTGTGTGCATGCAGACACACACACATAAACCAAACACCTAGTGCTAACACATACACACATGCATTACATCAACATTGACCCATGCTGTACTGTTCTCCCTCACACACACACGCACACACACACACACACACACACACACACACACACACACACACACACACACACACACACATGTCAATTGGAAAGGTCAATGTCAGGCTCTGGCAAACCAACAACACACCTTGTGCATATGATGAAACTGCCACCTCCTGTCATCTGTCACATTGATGCAGGAACAGGCTAACATGGTGCTGATGCACAGGGTGACTGTATAGCAGTGTATCAATGTTAGCATGTTGTCAACAGTAGAGTGTAATGATATCCTTGTAGGTATATCTGAGCAGGCATGATGCATTAAAGCTATGATTATCAATGTAGTATTGTTTACACCAGTGTTAATTCCTAGAATGTATTGTCCGCCCATGTGCCACTTGGCTGATGTGTGTAGTTTTGGCAGCATGTGTTGGTGAGTGGACAGTATGTGTGTGATGTGTGCAGTACAGATTTGCAGGTGTACATTTCTGAACATGGTGGAGGTGCACTGTCTGCATGTACGTGCATAGTGGATACATGGGAAGGGTGACATGCCCTGTATTACTCAGTGTTAACACTTCATAGTTTCTATTGGTGGCCAGTATGCAGTGTATTACACATATGTTTTAACTTGGCTACACATGTGTGTATGACATGGTTTGACACAATGCTGTGGGTGATATTGTTACTTAATGTAATTGGTTTGCATTCTGGTAGTATACACAACCTCAACAGCCTGACTATAACCAATTGTTAGATGATGTCTTGACAACTGACACACAGATGTAGAAAACTCAGTAGCATTTGGATCCTTCCGGTACTATACTATACCAGTAACCAGTGGTATTGACCACCACCTATTCCTGGGACCACTCCTGTTTGGCATATAGCCCTCTTAGGTACAAGCAAACACACTAGGGATATGTCCGTCCATATCTGGAAATGCATACAGTGGCCTACAATACATTCTCCGGATGAGACACTTATCCTCCACAAGGGTATCATACAGACAGATACCTGTTGTCCAACCCATGCTGTAAAGCTATAAGCCAACTATAGCATAGTCATCCACATTTACTAAACATAGTATTCTGACAGTACCACATAGGTAGTAGCCCCCAACATGTAGAATGGGTACCGATGTGTACATACAGCCAAGTGTTATGTCATCTGTCCTTTGGTATTCACATTTCCAAAGGTATTCTGATGTCCCTCGGTGTATCACATAAGCAATAAGGGGTCTGTATGCATATCCACAAAGTTGTTGTACACCTATAATGAATGTCCATTATTGACAGACTTTGTTGTGTTTGAACATGTCTGACATATACCCCAGGCCTTGTCACAAACATACATATGTGACCTAAGGTCTGAGAAGCAGCAGCACAATCTGTCAAAGGTAACAGATGTATTCATGTAGAAAGCAGGCTTCACACCTATGAACTAATCGAGGTTACTTGTACATATATGTATTTGCCACACAGATACCTGAAGTGTGCAATGCACATACTGTTGTTCATAGGTTCATAGGTTCATACTAGGCTATCTGCCCGAGGGCATTTATAAGCCTAGCCCATTGTTTTGTGGCTTACGCCACCCCTTTAGTATGGGGAACTATACCCATTATTTTGCTGTGCCTCTGTCGAGCAGTGACACTGAGGTAATTCCTGGGGTATATCTGTGATCTCCCATCCATTGGTCAAGATTTCTCTTGAACAAGGCCAGCGAGGTGCTCTGCCTCACATGTACCGGGATTTTGTTCCACAGCATAGGGAGTCTTTGGGTGATGAATCTATCCCTCCAGCACGTCCTATTAATAGCCGTGTCGAGGTTTAAGTCTCCGCCCTTGTGGCTCCTGATGGATCTAGATTTTTGAGGTGAAGCATATTCATCAAATCTGGGTTTGACATGGCCTTGTATGTTAGGCAAAGGTCACCTCTGAGCAAGTGGCGACTGAATAGAGCTGGAGTTCTTTCAGTCGGGCAGCATAGGACAGATTTTGAGACCCTTTATCCTTTTGGTGAGGAACTTTTGTGGCCTCTCCAGCTGCTGCAAGTGTCGGGTCAGATACATTCGAATGGGGCATTGTACTCAATCATTGGTCTGATGAGTGATGAGTAAAGGGAGACTATGACCTCCCTTGATCTAGATGAGAATCCCTTCATGATAAGGTGGGCAATGTAGAAGGACTTCCTAACTACTTTAGCTACATGGGTGTCGAATGACAGACTACTATCAACCTGGGTCCCCAGGTCCCTGATAACTTCTTCTGTGCTCAGTGGATTGCCACCTATTTGGTAGCTAGGGGTAACCTTGTTTTCCCGAAGGGTATGACTATGCATTTTTGGCATTTAACTTTAGGCCGTGGCTCTGGCACCAGTTATCCATTTCTGTGAGACCCTTCTGAAGGATATCTGTGTCAGATGTGTTTTCTACTATGGCGCCCAGTTTGCAGTCATCTGCAAACTTTGTCAGCCATAACCCTCCTGTGTTTGCTTGTACTTCGGAAAAGTAGATGCCAAACAAGAGTGGGCCCAGGACTGAGCCCTGTGGGACACCACTTGTGACAGGCTTTGAGTCTGACATGGCGCCAGCAACTCTGACCCTGTGGGTTCTGTCACTCAGCCAGTTTGCAACCCATCTTGTGATGTATGGGTTAACATTTAAGCTGATGAGTTTTTCAATGATACCCGAGTGGGGTATTGTATCGAAGGCCTTAGCCAGATCGAGGTAGGCTGTATGGACTGCCTTTCCCTCATCAATGGCTTTGGTGACTGTTTCGAAAAGGTCAACCAAGTTTAAAGGCATGATCTGCCTTTGACAAAGCCAAACTGGGTTGGACCCAAAGTCTGCAAATTCCCTATGTCTTTATTTATGAGGTCCATTATGATCCTCTCCATGGCTTTGCAGATAAGGCTTGTCAAGCTAATGGGCGGTAATTTCCAGGGTCTGTGGAGGCACCGCCTTTGTGAAGTGGGACCACAGTTGCAGTGCGCCACTCCCTGGGTATGTATCCAGAGGTAAGACTTTGATTAAACAGCTGTCCTAGCTGTGGGTTTAATTCCTCATTGAGTTCGTGGAGCACACAGCCGGGGACACCATCGGGTCCCATGGATGCTCTGTTTTTTGCTTTGGAGAGAGCAGTTCTCACTTGCGCTGGAGATGATTGGGGGGCTGGACTCTTTTGGTATAGATTTCTCTCCTTTTGGGAGGAGAAGTTTGCACTGAACCTGTCAGCCAGTATGTTGGCAATGTCTGTAGGATCAGTAATCTTCACATCATTTTGAACTAGTTCTGAGCATATCTGGGAGTTTCCTCCTAGGTTTCTAACATAGCTAAAGAAGGCCTTATGATTGTCTTTTGAGTCTTTAGCTATTTTTCTCTCGAAATTTGCTTTGGATGATTTTATGAGAGCTCTTAGTTTTTACTTATAGTGATCAAGGGTGTCTTACCTTTTAAGGATTTTGCTCTATCTTGTAGTAGCTTCCTCCTTTTGTTGTAGAGTTTGTTTATGGCTGGGGTCCACCAGACTGGACGCTTGCCTTTGGTACAAAGAGTCTTTGTTTTGCTTGGGATTGCCTTATCCATGCAGTCCTGCAGGTGCTGGGAGGAGGGGTTTGTAAGTGATTCAGCGGCTTGAGTATTGTTTTCCATGCTCGGGGGCCTGAAAGGAGACCACACTAGTCTTTAGAAGTGTGAAGTCGGCTTTTGAGAAGTTCTTTACTGTGGTCTTTTTATTTCAGGTGGGGTGGGATGAGGACCTCCAGCGAGATTAGTTTGTGATCTGATCTCACCAGTGAGGGGTATACTTCGGTGTTGAACATTGTGCTCCCATGTTCGTGATGATGAGATCAAGTATGTTATCTCCTCTTGTGGGGATGGTGACTAGTTGTTCCATGGCATTTGAGTTTATGAATTCCAGGAACTTTTGGGCTAGGGTGTTTGGGCTTGAGTAGTGTTCCCAGTCTATATTAGGGTAATTGAAGTCACCTAGTATGATGGTGTTTGGTGATACATTTATCCCCTCTAGTGTTTTCAGGAAGGCCATGTGAGTTTCCTGAGTTTGTGAGGGTGGCCTGTAACATGCTACAATTTGCAGAGCAGTCTTGCCTATGGTTAATTGCACCTGGATGGTCTCCGATGCATCGTCGCGTTGCCACCAGTCTTGAGGTGTGGGTGTCCTTGATGAATATGGATACCCCCTCCTTTCTTAGTATTGTCCGGATTTTGGGGCGGAGCATGATATGAGGTAAAACCACAATGATAGCTGGGGTGCTCTCAGGAGCCTTGAACCAGGTTTCTATCACAGCACAGACATCGATGTTCTCCATACTCAGAAGGGCCTCTAGTTCGTCCATTTTGAGTTTTACACTTCTGCCATTGAGCAGCATTACCCTTAGTTTTTTCCTTTTTTGTGTTCTAGGGTGGTAGGTTTAGAATTTGAGCCTTGCCTAAAAAAGGCACTATGGGGGTGGCAAGAGCCTTTCCCAATATCCGGAATCCCAGGGGTGACAGGTGCAAGCCGTCCCTTACTTGGCAGCGTGGCTTGTCCAGCATGTCATCCCAGGCAGACAGATACTGGATCCCCTTTGAATGACACCAGTGTTTAAGCCAATTGTTAAAGCTGATCATCTTATCTCTGTATTGTGGCATCATTCTTGGTGAAGGTAGGATACTGCTCAAGGTCAGGGTCATACCTGCCTGGGCTACATAATCAGAGAGCTCCTCAATGTCTCTTTTCATGTAGTCCAAGGAGTGCGTCTCAGGTCGTTTACACCAGCGTGGACAATGACTGAGTCATATTTGTATCTGCTGTTGAGAGACCTGAGTGCTTGCGTTATGTGGCGGATTCTAGCGCCCGACAGGCAGCTTACTGTGACCTTCTCCTTACTCAGTCTGGTGAGCGGGACATCAGTGTGTCTGACTATGGAGTCACCAATGACTAGTGTGTCTGGCATTGTGTTTGGCCTTAAGGGCTGTGACTGTTTGACACTCTGACTGTGAGGTCTATGTGTTCTTGGTGTTGTGTTCTGAGGTGGTGGTTGTTTGGGTGTCTGCTTTGGTGGCCTCTGCTGTTTTGGTAGATTTTTGATCAGAGCCTCCAGTATGTCTTTGTGTGTTTATGTGTATGATTTGAGGTTGTAATGGTACTATGTGAGACTGGGTCTATAGTGTGTGTGGTAACCTTCTCCTCCTGACTGGTCTTGCCAGTCCTATGTTGAGAGAGCTCAGCCTCCAGTTTGGCCGATAGTTGCATCTCTCGCATGTATTTGTGTTTTGTGGGAGGAGGAAAGGGTTGTTCAGTGTACATGAGGCAATTGAAACATTGCCACAATATTCCCAGGTTCACCAGCTGAGCAGGAGAGGACACTAGCAACTGATCCCTCGACATGCTAGAAGGGTAGACGAAAAACTTTAAAAAAAGATTCGGGGACGTGGGTGACCGAGAAATGGGGTTGCCTTTTTGGGGTACTATCTATGACAAGAGTGCCGTATCAAGGTAATAAGTACTGTAGGAGCAAGTGCTAGGTTTAATAGATAGAGAATAGTCTACTTGGAGTCAAGTAGAGTTGATCTTTAGTTATAGGATACGCTGATTTGATCAGTAGTATAGTTCGAGGAAGGTAGTTTTAAGGAAAATTTGAAGAGTGGACTTTAGGTAGCCTAATAGTTTAAACTCTGCTTAACCGGCTGCCCTAGTGTGCAACAGTGGCAGCTCACTAAATCGCTTTAAATCGGCGGCTAGCTGCTTTATACCAGGGGCTGGAAAGCTAGAAACTGGCCCAAAACGACCAATAAACTACTAGTTACTGGCTGAAACCTCACAAAAACTGGACAAAGGCAGCTCAATGCTTCCCACTCCCACTGGTAAGCAAGGTAGCTTCCCTTCCCCCAAATAAGGCAAGGAAACAGTACACAGGAACTACAACCAAAGCCCAGGAATCAGCAACTCTGAAACTGGACTAAACTAGTAAAGCAGGAAAGCAAGGTAGCTTCCCTTCCCCCAAATAAGGCAAGGAAACAGTACACAGGAACTACAACCAAAGCCCAGGAATCAGCAATTCTGAAACTGGACTAAACTAGTAAAGCAGGAAAAACAAGAGATATTTTTCTTTTTTTTCTTTTTTCACAAAACAGGCAGAAACAGGTACAGCAAACACTTATAAATGCTATGAATCAGCTACTACAGCTTACACAGAAGAATTTGCTACAAATACAGTCAAATAGTAACAAACAAGGATTCCAAGTGCAATATTAAGTTAAATGCAGTAAAACAGCTTCAATGTAACAGAAAGGCAGGTGAAATACAGTTGCTAGGTATTCAGATGTGGAAAGCAACAAAAATATACTTAGTATCAAGAAAAGTCGCTTATTCAGCTCTCTGCAGCCTGGATTACTCTGCTGGCCCACGTGGAGTCTGTGCTGAGTAGGTACAAGCTGAAAGTTTTATACCAGGGGCTGGAAAAGCTAGAAACTGGCCCAAAACGACCAATAAACTACTAGTTACTGGCTGAAACCTCACAAACTGGACAAAGGCAGCTCAATGCTTCCCACTCCCACTGGTAAGCAAGGTAGCTTCCCTTCCCCCAAATAAGGCAAGGAAACAGTACACAGGAACTACAACCAAAGCCCAGGAATCAGCAACTCTGAAACTGGACTAAACTAGTAGAGCAGGAAAGCAAGGTAGCTTCCCTTCCCCCAAATAAGGCAAGGAAACAGTACACAGGAACTACAACCAAAGCCCAGGAATCAGCAACTCTGAAACTGGACTAAACTAGTAAAGCAGGAAAAACAAGAGATGTTTTTTTTTTTTTCTTTTTTTCACAAAACAGGCAGAAACAGGTACAGCAAACACTTATAAATGCTATGAATCAGCTACTACAGCTTACACAGAAGAATTTGCTACAAATACAGTCAAATAGTAACAAACAAGGATTCCAAGTGCAATATTAAGTTAAATGCAGTAAAAACAGCTTCAATGTAACAGAAAGGCAGGCGAAATACAGTTGCTAGGTATTCAGATGTGGAAAGCAACAAAAAATATACTTAGTATCAAGAAAAGTCGCTTATTCAGCTCTCTGCAGCCTGGATTACTCTGCTGGCCCACGTGGAGTCTGTTATACCGATATGTCATACAGTAGTAAAAGCAAAACCCACAACACATTGACCAACAGTGTCACACACACACACTCAGCAATTGCAGGATTCAAACCCCTACCTAACTATGTTATGATACTAGAGAGATACGCATTAGCATGACACTCTATATGCTTTACTGGGAGTTTTTATTTCCAGTGCTATATTTGTAGGATGCTGACATCATCAAACTTGCCAAAGAGGACTATACCACTTTTAAGCTGTTTTCCTAGTCTCCAAAAAGGGAGCTCCTCTCAAAGGAAATCTCACAGAAACATACACCCCCCCACACACACACACTCAGCAATTGCAGGATTCAAATCCCTACCTAACTATGTTATGATACTAGAGCGATACGCATTAACATGAAACGCTATATGCTTTACTGGGTGTTTTCATTTCTCCTGCTATATTTGTGGGATGCTGACATCATCAGACTAGACAGGTAATGTGTGTGCACTTTGTTTTATGCAATCCCAGGACTGAGCCATCGGGGACAGCAGGTGTTACCAGCTTGAACAGGACTCCACAATTCTTCCCTTGTGTGATCTATCTGTGGCCCAGTTGCCAATCCATCAGATGACAATACATATTTATGCACAGATTTTTGATTTTGTGGATATGACATGTGTCTGGGATGTTGGAAAAGGGCTATTCAAAGTGTATGTGGGACGTGTGTAGCTCATTTCATTGATGTATGTCCTGGGTGGCTGCCTTGCAAACAGTCTAGCAGGTTTGGGAACCATGATCTGCCCATGACCAAACCAAAGTTGGTAGGGTTGTGTGTTTGTAGGCTTCCAATAGCTCTGTTTATGACTTCAATCATGATGGACTCCATGGCCTTGCAGATCAGACTTCATAGGCTTATAAGACTATAGTTCCCATGGTCTGTTGTGCACCAACACTTGTGGAGTGTGCCATATGTTGCTGTAACCCACTCAACAGTTTCATATCCTGTAGAGAGGGTGAGGCTCAACAGACTGTTCAAGTGCAGGATCTGTTTGTTCTGCAGTTCACTTATGACACATATAGGGAAACAATGTAATCCAACTGATGCCATGTTTTCAGCTTTGGAAGGAGCTGTTTACCCATTCTACATGTGATATCTCCTGTTATGATGATAGGGCCTTTTGTCAGTGAGAGGTGGGTATGTATGTATGGGCCTCTCTGACAGGATGTTGGCATTGTCAGTCATTTACAGTTGGCCCTGACTCAGGACATATATGAGTGTACATTGCTATTTATGACATAGCTGAAGGAAGTGTCATGGTTCTGTATGGACTCCTTCGCAGGTAATCTTTCCATAACCTAGATTGGATAATGTTTGGTGTGCACATTGTTTATTGATGATACTGATTGCAGGTTTTTTTATCTTCTTTGCTTTTCCACTTTCTATGAACAACCTAAGTATCTGTAGTACATATCTGATTATGACAGGGTTCCAATATATTATATATGTGTCTGTTGTCATATAACTGTGTGCACAAGGCAGGATTGGTGAATAGTGTGAGGTTCCTGGGTTAACACATGCAACTGCCATATATGTGTGGTCCACTGCTGTACTCAGACATGGCCTAAGTGTGTGAGCATGCCCAGTTTGTCCTTTCAGTATGTTGTTGCCTGACATTTGCCTCATTTATTCGTGTGTGAGCATGCCCAGTGTGACCTTTCAGTATGTTGCTGTCTGAAGTCCACTACATTTGTTGACGTGTGTTAACACGCCCAATATTAACATTTATACTATATGTGTGTTGAAAATCAAGTTGTATTTTTACTGCAGGGCTCACCTTTGTGTCATAACTCTACAGGGATTATGCTGTGCCTGCAGGGTTTCCATGAGACACTTTGCATAGACTCATCAACATTTCTTCATACAGGCTGACCAGTGAAATACTGTCATGGTTTAGTGGTTCAGTACTGTGACTATAGTGCATGGTATCCTGGGTTCGAGGACTGTCACTGCTTTATATTTTCATACTGGGCAGACCAGACTGCTTAAGGACCAGTAAAGCAAATATGAGCATGTTTACCTGCTTTTGCTCAACTATACACAACTTTGACCGAACTTGCCCAACATTGATCAATGTTAACCAACATTGCTGAACGTTGCCCAATATTGCTCAACATTGCCCAAAGTTGTGCTAGTTAGTGTGTGCAATTTTGTTTACATATACTAAATAGTGGTAAAAGCTGTTTAGCACTGCTTTATATTGCTTAAAACATGGCAATCATGCCTCAGGTGGTGCTGCAGGGCTGCCTATGTCGGATGCACATACTACACTCTCTATACATGTTTGAAAACAGGTAGTGTCAAGTTAGGCATCCCTTTTACTATATGTGCGAGTCAGAGAGAGGTATCATTTCCAGGGTTCCTACTGAGCCAGTGTATGTGCTATGCGTTGCCTCTTTGCCAGGGCCAAAGCATACTGGGCATGCCTCCTTCTGCCTACTGGGGCAGGCTCAGGTTATTCCTCCTCTGAGTCACGCTCTGCCTGTGATGGCCTTGGCAATGGTGGGGAGCTGTTTGGCCCGGCCCTATGCTGCTCCTGCTGCAGCTGTTTTCACAGGATCATATTATGTAGCATAGCACATAACATGACAATTTGGGTACATGTAGTTGGTGAGTACTGCAAGGCTCCACCAGATGTGTCCAGGCACCAGAACCGAGACTTGAGCAGCCCAAACACACACTCAATTACATTTCATGTTTGTGTGTGTGCCTCATTATGGCGTTCCTGTTCAGGTGTGTGTGCATTTCTGATGGGTGTCATCAGCCACAGCTCCAGTGCATATCCAGCATCCCCCACTAGGTAACCATGAGGGATGTCCCCATTGGCAAATGTCTGGTACAGCTGTGTCAGATGCCAGATATGGGAATCATGGTAGCTTCCAGGGCAGCCAGCACACACATTCAGTATTATGCCCTGGGCATCACACACGACCTGGCAGTTGATGGAGGGGAAGCCCTTGCAGTTAAAGTAGGCCCTACCCTGATCTCCAGTTGGTGTTTTGATGCATATGTGCATGCAGTCTATTGCACCCACTACCTCAGGGTATTCCACTATTTGCTGGAAAAGACGCATATTGCTGGCCAATACCTCATGGGAAATGGGGAAATATACATGATCACCGACATGTGCTGACATGGCATTCAGGAACTGGTGCAGTACCCTGGATGCTGATGCCTGGGAAATCCCCATCATATCACCAGTTGGTCTCTGGAAGGTACCTGTTGCTAGTATTCTTAGGCCAACACATACCTTGGTTTCCACTGGGATGGGTTCCCCTCTGTTGGTTCTGTGTGTGAGGTGTGGCCTGCACAGCTCAACAATTTGCTGCATGATGTGTCTGTCCTCTCTATAGCGCTCCACTATCTCCAGCTCATGTAGCCCCTGGTAGGTTACCCTGGGCCAGTACACTCTTCTCCGTCTCCTCACTGTGGGTTGTTCAGCAGTATTCACATTGTCACCACCCTCAGCATGTTGCATATGTCACCTTATAAGAGCAATGGCAGCCCCTAACATTTCTTTGCCTACTAATGCTTGGTTACATCTCTTAGACTGAGCTTTCCCCCTTAGCAACCTCTACTCAGTAGCCATGTTGTCTTCAGCCTGCCATTCACTTGCATGGCAGTTGTTTATTTTTGAATAAAATCCCTTTTTGTGGCTTTTAAATTTTTTTTCATGGTTTTTAGAGCGCAGCACTTTTGCATGCCGCTGTGCTATGCTTAAACTTCGGAGATCAAGGTAAAAAAAATATTTTTTTTTTATTTTGCAACAAGAAGAATTGCTAATGGCCATATATTTGGCCCTTGGCATGCTTCCACAACTGGAGTCATCCTTTATTTTGAGCTGTCACGGCTCCGTTTTGCTATTTGCAGAACGGTACTCAGTTGACAACGAAGTACATTTCTACAAATAACACTACTCTTACTCAGACAGGTTAGGGTTTCCTGGATCCCAAATTTACCTCATTTGCATAGCTTTCGGCAGCAAATGAGGTAATTTGCATAACCTAACCCTGTCCGTGTAAGAGTCGTTTTAGGAGCTCTCTTGCACGCCCCTGCTGGCTGTTCCTGGATCGCTCGGCAGACATGTTGGCTGCATGGAGTCTTAATCTACTCTTAGATTCCGTGCAAGCCTTCGTGAATCCGGCCCTTAAACTAGAATGCCACAGTTTGGTGCCAAACCTCAACTATTTTTTTGCTTAACTGTCAATCATAACTGCACACCTACTGTACTGTGAATAGTGGGTCTAAACACGCCTACAATCTACTGTATTTTTCTAACTGCAGCTGGTTATTTAGCTTACAACTGAACATTTATCTTACTTGATGTGACAGCTATAATAAAGTAGATCGTACAGCAATAGCCTATCTTAATTATTTCAAAAAAGGTTTTAACAGCCTAGAATTTGATTTTACAGACTCTACTAGGAAAATCTTAAAGGGACAATCCCAGTGTTTAAATATAGGGTCCGGGTTAAGCTGACAGAAATCATGCCCACTTTGACATGTCACTTTCATTCCTACCCACAGTGTCATTTACTTTTAAATTTTCTGTAAGTCCACAGTTCCAGTCTTGTTTCAGCTCCCAGTATAAACTAATCTTTGGATTTGTGTTCCTTTCTGACTTACATTGGATTGCGGAGCTATGCCCCCAGCTCCTGGCTCATATTTAAAATAAAGAAACCTATGCCAGTGAAAAGGAACATCCGTGTATACTCATTTTTAAATTTTGCATCCCTCATGCTTCTACAGATGTACAAGCAGCCTGCTCATAAAAATAGTGCATTTGTCTAGTAGTATCCAGAAATCAGCACATATCAAACTAGAAACTGAAAAAGGAACAGAAGAGTCTGTCTACTAATGCTCCAACGTTCTGTCACACACTTGCTTTCTATGGAATTACTAGCGGGTCAGAAAGTTACTACACCAGGTTAGTATTCAAAAATCAGAACACAGTAAAACATGAAAGAAAGATAAATATGGCTTCCACTACTGTTTATCTGACTCATATGATTTCTATAGGTAGAAGCCATGTCATAAAATTGTTGTAGATGGCCAGGATTCACAATCAGCACAGAATAAAATATGAAATGAAAGAAACAAACAAAAAAAAACCTCTTGTTTACTAATATGTTAAAAGCCTTGCATTACTGATGTGCTTTCTAGAGTAGCAGCAGGAGTCAGGTCATAAAATACCTGAAAGGCTACTTTTCTCAATGGGTAGAATGCACAGATTAAACTATTGAATGGCTCACACAGAGAGCTGTTGTCAGTCCAACTGCAATTTGAGATGGAATTTGGCTAACGCCTTTGAAACTTCCTTCAGGCACTCTACCCCCACCCCCCTCAGGCAAAGGTGAGCATGCTCAGAAAGGCAAACCTGAAACATAAACAAAGGCTGAATCCAAACAAAAAAATCCCTGGGACTGTCCCTTTAAAGATCTCATTAATAAGCCAGTAGGTCACAGGGTTTTGTAGTTTTAAAGATTACTGACTGTTTATAAATTGTAAGAATAAACATGTCAAAAGAGCAGAAAAACCCTACAACACATCACCTACCTATCCTCAGTGGCTTTGGTGTACTTATTATTCATTCCCTTGCAGTAAGTAATGTCTTTTGGCTTTTCTTGGTTAGTGGTCGCCACAGTGGAACTCCGGTCCACTAATGATTGGCAGTGGATTTTTTATGGTGCCGAGTTGCCAGCCCGATGCCCAGCCTTCAATGAAGGCACACCCATTCACACACGCACCTACCTGCATGCCTTTAAACATCACTCGACTGCAGAGAGGGCATGCAGACTCCACACACAAGGCGCTCAAGCCAAGAATCGTACGGGAGAACCTCTTGCTGGAGGCGACAACACTAACCGCTGCACCACCACAGCCCCTTGCAGTCTGCATCTTAAAGGGACAGTCCCAGGGATTTTTGTTTTGATTCAGCCTTTGTTTATGTTTCAGGTTTGCCTTTCTGAGCATGCTCACCTTTGGCTAAGGGGGTGGGGGAGGAGTGACTGAAGGAAGTTTCAAAGGTGTTAGCCAAATTCCATCTCAAATTGCAGTTGTACTGACAACAGCTCTCTGTGTGAGCCATTCATTAGTTTAATCTGTGCATTCTACCCATTAAGAAAAATAGCCTTTCAGGAATTTTATGACCTAACTCCTGCTGCTGCTCTAGAATGCACATCAGTAATGCAAGGCTTTTAAAATATTAGTAAACAAGAGGTTTTTTTTTGTTTGTTTCTTTCGTTTCATATTTTATTCTGTGCTGCTTGTGAATCTTGGCCATCTATAGCAATTTTATGACATGGTTTCTACCTATAGAAATCATCTGAGTCAGGAAAACAGTAATGGAAGCCATATTTATCTTTCTTTCATGTTTTACTGTGTTCTGATTTTTGAATACTAGCCTGGTGTAGTGACTTTCTGACCTGCTAGTAATTCTATAGAAAGCAAGTGTGTGACAGAACGTTGGAGCATTAGTAGACAGACTCTTCTGTTCCTTTTTTAGCTTCTAGTTTGATATGTGCTGATTTCTGGATACTACTAGACAAATACACACTTTTTATGAGCAGGCTGCTTGTACATCTGTAGAAGCATGAGTGATGCAAAATTTAAAAATTAGTATACACTGATGTCCCTTTTCACGAGCATAGCATTCTTTATTTTAAATATGAGCAAGGAGCTAGGGGCATAGTTCTCCAAGTCAATGTAAGTCAGAGAGGAACACAAATCCAAAGATTAGTTTAAGCTGGGAGCTGAAACAAGACAGGAACTGTGGATTTACAGGATATTTAAAAGTAAAATGACACTGTGGATGGGAATGAAAGAGATATGTCAAAGTGGGCGTAACTTTTGTCAGCTTTACTTGGACCCTAAATTTAAACACTGAGCTTGTCCCTTTAAGATATGTTTACAGATTCTTCTTTGTGTGCTGCTGTTGGTCATTCAGTTATATTGGTTCATAGGTTCATAGGTAAGTACTAGTCTAGCTGCCTTTGTGGGGCATTTTAAGTCTAGCCAGTTTTGCTTTTTGTGCTCGAATTAACCTATCCCATTTGGTTAGAGATTGGCCTTATCCACCTTATCGTTTATAATTATATATTATGCCTAATGAGAATAACTGAGATTACACCATAGATAATTTGAGGGGACCCATACATGGAATAAAGCATTTAGGAGGTGCTTCTGTCCATTAGTAGTACAGGGGGCAGTGATGGGATAAATTTTCTGTTTCCCATCCATAGATAAAAGTTGCATTTGAATATGGACAAAGACTAACTTTGTTTTATGCAGATGGGGAGTCTGTCACAGAGCAGCAGTATCCTCTGCGAGCTATATCTGTGCCTTGAAACTGTTCCATTGATGTTGTAGAAGAGTTTAAGATCCCTAGACTGAGTTCTTATGATACCATTTGACTTGCTGATGTGCAGTAACTCCATCAGTATTGGGTTGGTGGATGCCTTGTAAGCCAGACACAGCTCACCTCTTTAGCAGTATGTATTGACAGTGCTTTGAGCCGCTCCATATGGGACATTTGGTTTAGGCCTTGTATCCTTTAGGTAAGGTATCTTTATGAACATTCCAGTTGTCATATGTGTCTGGACAGGTACATGCCAAAGGGAGCATTATACTCAATGATTGAATTAGAGTTTCCATTTGCAAAGAAATTTTCTGGCCACTTTCTTTCTTTTTGATAATTTTAAGCATTGTTAAGACATGGTTCAATGAACCACAATATTTGAGCACTTAGTCACTGTATAAGCTTTGCCCACCTGACAACATGACACCTTTCAGCTGTTTCTCTCTTATTTTCCAATGTGTAATACTTTCCAGGCTTTGTGTTATGCTTTTCACTGCTGTGCAGTTTCTGCACTGTCTCACCATTATTGTCTTTTAATTGTGATTTTCATTTCCTGGACAAGTTTAATGTTGCACATATCCATTTCCTCTGCAAGATGTTTGTCATTTGTATACCTCCCATCTCATTTGCTCTGCACACATTCACAGATTTACCTAACATTAAATCAGCTCAAATTAACTTCTCCTTGAGCTACCCTCTGTCATCTGGGGGTCCTTAGAGCTCTGTACTTGGTCCTCTGTAATTTGTATTGTATACGATTCCTCTATGAGATGCTTTTTGAATGAGATGTCTGAGCTATCACTGTTATACAGCTGATACTTGGTCATACATTTCCATTTCTCAATAATGTCTGCTGACTGTAACAACAGTGCAAGATAGCTTGGATGTTATCTTTAAATGTATGTGGAAACAATTGAGGAATAGCTGTTTCAGCTTTTATACTTTCCATCTTTCCTAGACTTTCCTCCATTATTATTTATGAGAGTAATAGACTGGAGTTTGTTTTTTCTCAGTTTAATTTCCCCAAATCTTATGGGTTTCTAATGCCATGATGGGAATGGACCCCCAGTCCTAAGTCATGGAATAATTCAAGTTCATGAAATTAGCATTGTTTCAGTCTTTGATATTAGCCAAAAGTGCTCTTTGCAGTACCTGCAGTGTGCCCAGAATTGACTCCCTCTGCAGTTCATACAAAGTTACATGTATGGGTTGCATATCTAAATATGACTTTTATTTTTATTAGACTCATTGTTCCTGCTACTATTAAAACTGTCTGGGTATGCTTTGTTTATATTGCTTTCATTTCTGCCTGCACATCCTGGTATTTTATTACTTTTTTTCTCAGTACATGAGTCACTGTAATAACTAGGTGCAGCAATTTCAATGATCACTGCTACTCTTGTCTTTTTCATTAACTACTATATCTGGTTTTCTTGCATCAGTTTTTTGAACTGCTGGTAATTGGTGATTCCATGTGATGTATGCTTCATCATTCTCTACAATGCTTTGTGGTTCATGTTTCCAATGCTTCTCAGCTACTCCTATATTGCAATACTTGCACAAACCTCAGTGCAACAGTCTTGCCACATCATTGTGCCTTCTGCCATGAGTATACATCACACCCAGTAACACGAGGTGCAACTGTTTCCAATTCTTTTTTACAGAATCCACATTTGTCTGTTACTTCTACATGTTCAATGCACTTTGTAAACCAGCATGTATGTAGTCAACTGTCTTGGACTGCCATTGTTAACCTTTGGTTTCAACTCACCTCTCCTTAACCATTTCTGAGTCAAATCCTGATCAACATGAGGTGGTTCCAGGAGTTCTCTATCATACCACTTAACCTGTTAGGGCAAGGAATCTGTACAAAGTCATAAATAAAAGTGGGACAAAGGCAAAAAAAAAAATAGGGAGAACTTTTAAATTTTGCTCTTACAAACTTAGAAAGTTGACAGAATAATGTTTTGCATTAGCATGGATTTTTTGAAGGATATGAAGTATGTAACTCATTTGTCTGTCATTATTATCTAATGTCAAGCTTTAATGATTTGCCACTAATTTGCCAGAGAAACCATAATTTTATGAAAGACTGATATATGAGGCAAAAATCTGGACATTCTGCAAATAACTGTACAGTTGAGAGATATGATCTCTATACTTGCCACTGTATTTATGGCTTTTCAACATTTCTTTCCTTCTGCTTCTTCTCCTTATATTATTTATTTTGTTTTTTGGCACATTCAGTCACTGTCTGATTTTTGTCTACTTCTGATTTGATTTCCATTCCCTCATATCTTTCTTTAATCTGGCCAATTTTGTCTTATTATTTTGCCTTCATTAAAGAAGCTAACCTAAATGCATTTCTTATAAATCAATTAGCTTCTCAAATAAATTAAGATTAGAAGCATGCATAACCATCCCAAGGATTTAATAAAGCTTACACGGAGCTAAACTTTGTGTAAGAATACTGGCACAGCTTGAACACGGAGTTCAGAGCCTGTGCGATCCAGTAAACAAGGCTGGGGGAGTGCACGAGCCCCCAGCACTATTCTTACGTGGATGTGACGGAATAATGCTAATCACCTCATTTGCTGGTGAAAACCATGCAAATGAGGCAATTCAGCAAGCAGACAGGCATCCGTGTTGGTGCCATGTCTGCTGCAGAAATGTATTCAGTTACTAACCATGTGCATTTCTGCAAAAATCAAAATGGGGGCATGACTTGAGTGTTAGGCATGCCAATGGCCAAATATGGTCATTGGCATGCAAAAGTGTTTAAAAAATATAAAAATCAAATTTTTTTTTTGGCTGATTTCGTCTGTTTAATTGGAACGCAGCAGCACACAAACGAGATCATGCAGAAAATAAAAAGAAAATGTAAAAAGACAATTGTATGTGAATCATGTATTTTGCCATTATAGTGGGTAGCATGCAGAACCAAAACAATAACAGGTAACAGTAGTTGCTAAGGACATAGGCTGCGGTGTAGTGGTGTAATAATGGACTAAGGCAGTGGGATATGTAAGTGAGCTAAATTTATTGAACAGCAAAATGGGAGACCATGTCCGCAGGTACCTAACTGTGTAGGAGTTCTAGTGTAGTGGTGTAAGCAGAAGAATTATCTGACATGAAAAGGGTGTGTGTCATGCTTGGTGTAAACACATTGGAGCTCTGCAGCTCCTATTTGCACTCAGCTAAGCACAGCTAAGCAAGAGTGTGTGTCTCAGGCTGCTTAGCTGTGCTTAGCTCTTTCAAGAACTGGTGAGCATGTTCTTGTCCAGGGGAGGACCTTTTCTGCTCAGCAATATTTACAGTAACTAAAACAGTTTGCACGGAGTGCCATGGGGCTTAAACACAGTGGAAATATAAAAAAAGAAGGAAATAGCAGAATAAAGGCAGTGAACTACAAATCACTAATACGGATTCTGCCACTCACAGTGGCCCATTCAAACCCCTCAATAATATAGCTGGCAGGTGGAATGTATCATAGTCAGCCAATCACACCGACAGCATTTTCAGCACACCAGTATAAAGTATGTAAACACCTTTCAGTCTGTTTTTTCCCGCAAACCCTGCACCATTGGTATACACACACGGGAATTTTAACTGACAAAATGTTAGGGGCTGCTGCTGCTTTGCTACATCTGTATGTGCTGCAGACTGAGGGCAGTGATGAGGATGATGCTGACAACCATCCCAGACTGAGGAGAGGAATGATCAGACCCAAGGTAACCTTTCAGGGGCTACATGAGCTGGAGATAGAGTGCTACAGGGTGGACAAGGACATATTACAGCAACTCATTGAGCTGTGCCGGCCTCACCTCCGACCCAGAGCCAACAGAGGGGAACCCATCCAAGCTGAAACAAATGTATGTGTAGCCTTAAGAATACTAGCTATAGGTACTTTCCAAAGACCTACTGGGGACATTATGGCGGTCTCACAGGCATCTGCATTCAGGGTACTCCACCAGTTCCTGGATGTTATGTGAAGACATGCCGGTGAGTACATATATTTCCCCAACACCCCTTAGGAGTGGACCAGCAATATGCATCTCTTCCACCATGTAAGCATACTACCCAGAGGTACTGGGTGCCATAGACTGCATGCACATCCACATCAAGGCACCACCTGGTGAAGAGGGTAGAGTCTATATCAACCACAAGGGCTATCACTCCATCAACTGCCAGGTCATGTGCAATGCCCAGGGCAGTATCATGAATGTGTGTGCTGGAAGCCCTGGTAGTTATCATGACTCACACTTCTGGCATACCTCACAGCTATACCAGGCATTTGCCAGGGGGGACATCCCATATGGCCATCTGGTGGGGCTTGCTGGCTATGCACTGGAGCCGTGGATGATGACACCCATCAGAAAAGAACACACACGTACACACACACACTCACACACACACACAGAAGAATGCCATATTGAGGCACATGCACAAACCAAGATCATTGTAGAGCGTATGTTTGGGATGCTCATGTCACGGTTCTGCTGCCTTGACATGTCTGGTGGAGCCCTGCAGTACTCTCCAGCCACATGGGCACACATGTTTATAGTATGTGCCATGCTACACAGTATGATCCTGTGGAAACAGCTGTGACAGGAACATCACAGAGAAGGGCAACACAGCCCCCCACCATTGCCAAGGTCCCCACATGCACAGGGGGACTTGGAGGAGGAACACCCTAAGCCTGGTCCTGTAGGCAAATGGAGGTGTTCCCAGTATGCCCAGGTCTTGGCAAAGAGGCAACACATAGCACACACACTGACACTGTAGGGACCCAGGGACTGACACCTCTCTCTGACTCACACACACAGTAAAATGGATGCCACACACATCACACTACCTGTACCTTATCATGTATAGGCGGTGTACTGCGTGCCTCCGACAGAGTCAGCCCTCAAGCACCATCCTCACAACTGCTGCAGGCACAAGATAAGTCATTCTTCTTAACAATAAATGAATGGAGTAGTACATTGTGGTAGCATAGCTATGGTATCACTGCATGCATGCAAGGGAATGGAGTAGCCTACTGGGATAGTAGCAGACAACCAACAGCTATGTGGGACAACAGGAAATGTCTGCTCAATACTGGCTTCTCCAGAGTATGCAGTAGTCATCTAAGTGACAAATCTCACTGCAGTATATGTGGGTGGCTAACTAACTCACATGCATGGATGTCAATGTGGGGGTCCCATACTCACCCCTCAGCCTCACCTAGCAAGTCAGCTGTAGAAAACCATAAAGAAATGTCGGGCAAAGGCCCACAAATGGGGACAATGATGAAATATTCCCTTACAGACTTACACAGTAATATCACAGTAGGTCTTGCAGTTACATTAAGGCTCTGAAGGGTAAGAAGTCTAAAACCCAAATGTCTGCCATTACAGTCTAACCTGTAGTCTTTAGTGATATGCCTGTATTCTCCAAGACAGGCACAATACTATGCTAAATGGAACCAAAATGTAAAGCCAACATTAGCACAGTCTGTGCAAATGTGTACAGTTGACTGGTGTGCTGCCCAACACACTCATGTTCCCATGGAAATGCACTAACATTAATGTTTGTAGGGTATTAGCAGAAGAGCACACATTCCCACAGCTGTCCCAATCAACTTGATAACTTGTTGCATGTCCACAATATGCAGGGGTCAATGAACTATGTATACGTGTTGTTAATATTGTCAGGATGTGGCCAGCACTTAATTCTGGCTGTCGTGTCTTATAGTTTCATAGTTTCATAGTTTAGTACTAGGCTATCTGCCCTGGGGCATTTATAAGCCTAGCCATAGTGATGTGGCTTTCGCCACCCCATGTAATGGTACAAAAGTGTACAGAATAGATTTAGAATACTGTGCCTCTGTCTAGTAGTGACACAGTGAAGACCCCCTTACATAATAGAATTAGTTTACTGTGCCTCTGTCTAGTAGTAACACAGAGATGACCCCTGGGGTAAACCTACGATCTCCCATCCACTCGTTAAAAGGCATCTGAAACCACAAATTTAGTTACTGGAATTAAATCGCTTTTCTTTCGTCACACCTGCCCCAATTTCCTTATCTTGCACTAGCATAATGGTCCCACTGGGGATCGAACCCAGGACCTTCTGCGTGTGAAGCAGACGTGATAACCACTACACTACAGAACCTACTCTTAGTGGCTGGGGTCTATATTATAAGCTCGACCTCTTAGCTTGTTGAATGCCAAAACATCGACAGCTAAATGGCGAAATCTTAAAACTGTGAACGGCCACTAACACAAATGTTTTCATTCGAAAGAATTTGCTTGGCCGTTATTGGGAATTTGCCCTTTCTCCAATGTAGAGCAAACTCAGAGTTAGTATATTTAGTTAGGGTGGTGTCGGGGGCAAAGACCCCCACATTGGGGGGTGTGGGGACGAAGCCCCCCACTTTGTTAGAGTTTGTCATTTATCTTAATTTCCGACAGCTAAGCAAATTCTTTCCCGATGAAAAAATTTGCAGCCATTCGCAATTTTAAGCTTTCACAGTTTAGCTGTCGACATTTCGACGTACGACAAGCTAAGCAGTCGAGTTTCTAATATAGACCCTTAGTGGCCTAGGTACAGTGCTGTGGTTGACAGGGTCCATGTTTCAAGAACTGCAGTACCAACTATTTTGCATGTCAACTACACCTACGGTAGGAGTTGTACATACTGTCCAGAAGTCAATATCTGTTACAGCAGGAAAGCTGGATGGGTCAGGGACAGCGGGCCACACATATGGACAGTATACACTGCTTGGAGTAACCTACACAGTGCCTAGCATACCTCTCAACTGTACAGACTTTTTGCAGAATGTGCAGAGGTTTGCCTCATATTTTTGGTCTGTTTATCATGCAGTTGTGGTTTTCTAGCAAATCATTGGCAAATCACAAAAGACTAAAGTCAGAAAACAACGACAGATTGTAGTTTCAGACTTCATACCCTTTAGAAAAATGCAGGCTAATGCAAAACCTGTTATTGTATCACCTTTCTAGGTTTGTAAGGCCAATAGTTAACAATCGTCCCTATATTTAGGTCTTTGTCCCCCAATTATTTATGGCTTTGTCCAGATGTCTGGCTTTAAGAAGTTGAGAGGTATGGTGCCTAGTAGGACAGCAAGGTACCCAAAGGTCATTGTATTGCCAGGTTATAAAAGGCTGCCACCTTATTGTGTCAGCACTGACAACATCCATACCCCTGGAATGACAGGTTGTCACAGAAGGAGCACATGTATGCCTCGTATATCTGTTTTGTTTGTCCTAACATTGCATTCACCTGCCAACTATTTACAAAACAAAAAAGGGACATGTCAAAACATCAATGGCAGACAGTGGAGAAGCAGACATCATACCCATAAGAGAAAGCAAGCAAATACCAAACTAGTCTCCCAACTGTCTATGTTTGGCAGAACAGTATTAGTAACCTGTCTCCATGAGTGGGCCTTTGTCTGACTGTCATATATGGGCCTGTCCAGATGTCAGTCTGTGACAGTTTGACAGCTAGGTCAACATGTAGCCTCATAATAACATAGTAACACAAACCGTCTGAGGACCACAACAGATGTAGTGGTGCAATGATGGACATCCTGCTAAACAGGTACACTCAGAGATGTGAAGTCTATAACCTTGTGTGTGATGTTACAGCATTTACACCACTCACACCAGAATTACAAATACATAACAGCAGCCACTGTGGGCAAAGCCTGTGACTGGACTACAGAACGACAAAGTGACACACATAAGGGGAAGGGTAACCACTGGACAGACAAATGGAGAATGTGCACACCAGAACAAATTGTGCAGAAACATAGGTGCCCTGCAGTGTATGGAGTCAGTAAACATCACCTGCAAATACACAACACACACCCACATAAGTGGAGGTCCACAACAAAACAAAAACCCAAACAATGGACACCTCAGAGGCAAAAACACATGAGAACTCCACAAACCTACAGACCACAGACTATGCATAGTCCACACACCAGGGTCTTGCAAACACTAAGGCCTTACCATACACCCAAAACTTATATTACCCTAGAAGACTCCACTGTGAGACACACAGATGTGCCTCTCACCAGGTAGGATAAGAGGAGAAAGTCAATGGTTACTTTCTGTCAGGTGCCATAATCTGGTTAAAATT
>NC_056726.1:1448192687-1448212687 GCF_019279795.1 Protopterus annectens
TGACTTTTGACCACCATGTTGCTTCCTTTGTATGGAAAGCTTTTTACATGGCCCACCTCATAAGTAAGGGTATCTCATCCAGGGACAAGGAGGTCATAACATCCCTGTATTATTTTCTTATAAGGCCAATTATCGAGTACAATGCCCCCTTCGGCATGTACTTTACAAAGCACATGCAGCAGCTGGAGAGACCACACAGAGGTTCCTCAACAGGAGAATCCAGGGCATAAATACCCCTGTCCAGCACTGATTACCTGAAGACCATATCTGTGTATTCAGTCTCCTACAGGCTGCTGACAAAGGATCTTTGCCTGGCTTACAGGACTTCCTTAGACCCAGCCCTGATGGATCTGTATAACATGTTCTTTGCCTGGCTTACAGGACTTCCTTAGACCCAGCCCTGATGGATCTGTATAACGTGTAAAACAAACAGGAGAAACACTAAAACACTATATCCAAGCATCTGAACTTTGTTTTGATATAAACAGGATGTACTAGAGACAGTTGTGTGTCCCAAAGGATCCTTGCAATATGGAATAGGCTCCCCATCCATATAAAACAGAGTTCATCCCTGGCCCCATTCAAAGAAAACCTTAACAACTGGATGGGAAATTGTAAATTTGCCCCCAGTCTGGCCCCATGTCCTTATGGACAAAGGCTATCAATAAGCAAAGTATTATCCTAACTAACACCCCCCCCCAAAATTCCTTAGTTACCTTGCTACTAATGCCCCTCTCATATACAATGATGATACTTGCAATACAAATTAATTGAGATGTGCAGCTAGGCGTGTAAGGGCCCTAGTGGTCATTAGGCTAGTAACAATTTAGGAACCTATAACTATAATGCGTTGTGTATCACTATTAAAACTGTAGTCTCTTCTTGGAAACCAGAAATGCACTGTAGAGTACAAAATGGTGGAAGAGGTCTACATGAGCAATTTGTGTGTGTGTGTGTGTGTGTGTGTGTGTGTGTGTGTGTGTGTGTGTGTGTGTGTGTGTGTGTGGGTGTGTGTGGGTGTGTGTGGGTGTGTGTGGGTGTGTGTGTGGCAGGGGGTCATGCAAGAGAAAATGTTTATAAACAGTCTGCAGGACAGACCAAGTTCTTATTTTCTACAAACATGCAGCAGCAGAACTGAATTCTATAAAGGACTCAACTGTCCAGCTTGACTGAGGTGTATGAATAGGTTATTACTGATGATGCTAGTAATCTGAAGCACACAGATGAAATGGATTTCAGCAATGCTTTATCACCTTTTGGTTAAGTGATAAGAACTTTCTTTTAAGGATGCAGAGTCTGGGGTTCATACCTGACCTCTGGTTACTGTGTCAATGGACATCTGCATAATCTCCCTGTATCTGCATAATCTTGCTGTATCTGCAAAGGGTGACTCCAGTTTTCTCCCATTTCTCAAAAAATATACTAGTCAAATGATGATGCTAAGTTGTCTGCGTACATGCTTATCTTTGTGTCTGTAAAGGCCAGTTCATTTATCTAAATATTAAATTAAAATTAAAATCTGTATATGTGGAACATTAATCACATTATCTGTTTTCAAGAGGAATGTCAGATTGTTTTTATCATTTGTCACCTTGGTTTTTACTATTTTGTCATTTATCATGCCACCATTAGTTGGTAGATTTTTAATAAAAAATCATCTAGGTTGTTATCGCAAAGTATTAACTGTCACCAAGTGAAGACATACACAAACAATGGCATATAAATTCTGTACTATAGCATTTCACAGCTTTGCCGTGGTTTATCATGTGTAACTACTGTACAAATGATGTCATATCACTCAGGGGAAGATGAAATACATTCATGAGACAGTAACTCTTTTTTTAAGGAAGAATCTTTTTTGATTACACATGTTATAAGGACTGGGTAAAAACACACCACATGTTTTTGCACATGGGTATTGTTTAATGATTGTTTGATGTAGTCATATCTGGTTCTGAAGAAGTCCATATTAATGGATGAAAGAGCTTAACCAGTTGATTGTAGACTGAAATAAATTTGATTGTGTTCGATATTCCAGCATCCGCAGTACTGTGTTTCTTTTTGGAAAGCATAATTTTAATTCCCATTTTGTTATCTCCGAGCTCCCACCCTTCTTTGGAAGGTGCAACTGCATATACACTATATACACTATATAGTCTCATGGAACATAAATTGTGCTCACTCTACCTGCTAGAAACTGATATAACCTGAGCACTACCTTTTCTCCTCCATTTCTCACTTCCCACAACCTTTTTTTCTTATTTACTTGGTCTGCCCATACATGCCTATAACTCCTAAAGTTATTAATATGTTGTAGGTCTCTGCCAAGATGTACATACTGTTTTATTTACTGGAATTGATGATTTAACCACAATCTTTTTGTTAAAATTAAATTTTACTGAAGTCCTGTTTAATATTCCTAATGGCAGAACATATGGGTGATACCATCTATTCTCCAGCCAGGTAGGCTTAACACCTTCCACCTGTAATTGTAGGTATTGCCAATATCTACCTGTATTGAATACATGTATATATCTGCATTGTATTGTATCAGATTTTTATAGTTACTTGTGTATTCCTGTATGAACTGCTCACAGTTTATGGTAGGTTTTGTAGTGCTCATAGATAAGTCAAGTCTTAAAGAATGACTAAGAAAATGGAATGGCCCGATACAGTTCATCACTTTTGCTAAACACTCCTTAAGGCTGTTGTATAGTACCCTAAATGTGAAGGAGTTTTACTTTGCCAGGGTTGGTAATAACTGACAAACAAGCCAGGGTTGTTGCCACAATAGTACCTGTTTGTCTAAACAACTGAATGCTGCACAGGACACTGAATTCCACTCAGGAATGGCTGTCCCTAAAGATTTTAGAAAATTAAAGTTACCAGGAATGGCAAACATTTATCATGTAGATTAATGTCCTAGTAGAAAGAAAACTATTCTACAGTGTCTTTCTGCTACCACCTCCACTTTACCGTGTCAGCACTGCCAAAGGTTTCAGTCTCCAGGGTGGCTTTTTAACCCTTGACCTAGTGATAAAAAGGTCAAAACTGAGACATTTTAACAACAGACAGATGCTCAGCTTGCCAGAATGTTTAATGGCTTATACAGTCATACACTTAAAGTGACTCTTTCAGGAAAAATCTCGATCTGTTTTTGCACATCTCTCAGTGGCAGTGGTTGAAACTGAAAATAATATTTTTCACCATTTATCAAGACAATCTTTTAATCTGTCTTTGTGAAACTGTAATTGGTCCTTTTATATGTAGCATGTGCAAAGCAGATGTAAAAATGTGGAGGTTAGAGCAGGCAGACCAGATGTCAAAAGTGATGAAAGCTGAATCTTTGATGTCTATTTTGGTTTGTGCACCCCATTTGTTTAATGTCTGTTAGTAAGGAGTATGTTCCCTGGTAATTGTTAACCAAACAACTCACTTATTTCTGCAACCTTCCTACCTTTGTGGAATCCCTCTCTGCTCCTGAAACAGCTTGCTTGCTCTGATTTTAATGGCAATACCCTCTTCGTGGACACAACACGGAATCTCTGCTGGCGCCCATCTAGAATTCAAATTTCACGCGCGAATGCGGAAGATAAAGACGTAAACCATCTGCACGTATGGAAAAGATGAAAACAGGTCGCAAGCACCTACATTTGTACGACCGGACACAAAGGGAGTTCTTAAAGAAGAACGCTCTTAATTTACTTCTAATTAAAAAAAAAAAAAAAAAAAAAAAAAAAAAAATGACTCTCCTGGCCAGCCGATTCCAGGGGGGTGCAAGTGCACCCCCCTTGTACCTGCCTGCGGGCGCCCTTGCCCAGGGATCACTGCAGTAGCTAAGCTTGTCACGAGCATACAGAAGTGACCTAAGGTCTGGAAAGCGCCAGCACACTCTGGCAAAGATAACAGATGCTTTCATGGAGAAAGCAGAGTACCCACCTATGAAATAGTTTAAGTCACATGTATGTATATGGCTTTGCCCCACAGCTACCTTACATGTGTAATGCACATACAGTTGTCATTGTGATATGTCATACACTAGAAAAAGCAAAACCCACTCCACATTGACCAACGGAGTCACACACTCTCATACACCTAGAACACATACACACAGTCAACAAGTGCAAGATTCAAGCTCCTTCCTAACTACATTATGATACTACAGCAGTACGCATTTACACGACATGCTATACACATTACTGGGATGTTCTCTTTCCACAGGTATATTTGTAGGATGGTGACATCATCAGACTTGACAAAGATGAGTATACCACTTTTAAGGGGTGTGAGTAGCCTCAGAAAAGGTTGTTTTTCCAAGGGAGACACGCACACTTGATAAGTGCAGGAATCAAACCCCTACCTAACTACATTATGATACTACAGCAGTATGCATTTACACAACGTGCTATACACATTACCAGGATTTCACTTTTCCACAGGTATATTTGTAGGATGGTGACATCATCAGACTTGACAAAGATGAGTATACCACTTTTAAGGGGTGTGAGTAGTCTCCAAAAAGGTTGCTCTCTCCCCAGGGAGAGACAGGCACATGCACACACAGTTGGCAAGTGCGGGGTTCTTAATCCAAATTAAGTACGTCTTTACACTTCAGCAAGCAATATGGAGTTACAGGGTGCAATACAGACATTACTTGCTGACAGCTTGCCCAAAGGTTTTTTTCACATTTGCTAACTTCAGCAGGCTTATCATACTAGATGTATTGCGAGTGTATTGTATGCATAGGCCATGACCATATCATATATGGGTTGATGCATCACATGCTGGCACACACAGGGTCAAACTGGTGGCTAAGCTCTGTCAACCCAATACTGGACAATACAGTCAAAAGGAGTAGCTCATACAACCACAACACCAACAGTCTCACATAGACCTACAATATAAGCACCAGCAAAACACACACATAAATACACATTACCATACTTGGAGAATACAAATATTAATCTAAAAAAGAGAGAGTGTCCTCCTAAGCAGACAAGCAAGCAACATGCACCTCCAAGCACACGCCAGAAAACACATAATACACCAAAGCAGTGTGCCTCACAACAGGCCCTAAGGCAAAACAACATACCCAACACACTAGTAATAGGTGACTCCATAGTCAGGCACACAGACATTCCACTCACTTGGCTGGACAAGGGGAAGGTTACTGTCAGTTGTCTGTCAGGTGCTATGATCTGCCACATAACACAAGCACATACATCACTCCAGAACAGGTACATATATGACATGTTTTTTGTACATGTCAGTGTGAATGATCTGAGACATACCGCCCAGGACAACATGACAAGAAATATATAGTAGCTCTTTGATCATGTACCCAGGCTGGTATGACCCTGACCTTAAGTAGCATTTTACCCTCACCTACATGATAATGCAATATAACAGAAAGATGATAAACTTGAACAATTGGCTGAGCTTCTGGTGTCATTCAAAGTGGATCCAGTCTCTGTCTGCCTGTGATGACATGATAGACAAGCGTCGTTGCTTCACTACAGATGGCTTGCACCTGTCGCCCCTATGCTTCTGAATACTGGCCAAGGCTCTTGCTGTCTCCATATTACCTTTTTTAGGCAAGGCTCAAAGGTTCATAGGTTCAAAGGTTCATAGGTAGGTACTAGGCTATTGGCCCTGGGGCCTATACAAGCCCAGCTAAAAAGGTATCCTGGCTTTTGCCACCCAAGAAATGTATTTTCCTGTGCCACTGTCGAGCAGAGATACAGAAGTGATCCCCGGGGTGAATTTCCTATTTCCCATCCAATCATCAAGATTTTTCTTGAAGAGTGCTAATGAAGAGCTTTGTTTGATATAGATAGGTAGTTTATTCCGGAGTATGGGAAGTCTCTGGGACAGGAATCTATCCCTCCGGCATGTTCTGTTTATTGTGGTGACAAGGTTTAGGTCCCTAGAGTGTGTAGCTCAGAGTGATTGGGATTTCTTTAAGTGGAGCATGTCCAACAGCTCTGGGTTTGACATAGCTTTGTATGTTAGGCAGAAATCACCTCTGAGTAGGTGATATGCAACGGAGTAAAGCTGGAGTTTTTTGAGACGGTCTGTGTAGGGCATACATTTGAGGCCAGTAATCCTCTTTGTGAGGTATTTCTGCAGCCTTTCCAGTTGTTGTAGATGTCTTGTGAGGTACATACCAAAAGGGGTGTTGTACTCTATAAAGGATTTAATGAGTGATGAGTAGAGGGGAACAATGACCTCTTTTTTCTGCATGAGAAACCTTTTGTGATGAGGTGTGTCATGTAGAAGGATTTCCTGATTACTGTGGCAATGTGATTATCAAAGGAGAGACTACTGTCCACCTGTGTCCCAAGGTCTCTTATCACACTTTTGGTGTTAAGTATACTACTGCCTATGTTATAGTTCATGGGTACAGAGTTTTTACCAAAGGGTATGACAATGCACTTTTTGGCATTGAGCTTAAGGCCATGGCTTTGACACCAGGCATATATCTCAGTGATGCCTTTTGTAGGATTTCCACATCGTTAGTAGTTTCGATTATGGCTCCTAGATTACAGTCATCTGCGAACTTCATTAGCCAAAGACCATCTGTGTTAGCCTGTACTTCAGGGAAGTAGATACCAAACAGGACAGGACCCAGGACTGAACCCTGTGGTACTCCACTTATCACTGGTCTGAAGTCAGATTTGGAGTCTGCTACTTTCACAGAGGGGGTTCTGTCAGTGAACCAGTTGGCAACCCATCTGGTGACATAGGGATTTATCCCTAGTTTAGTGAGTTTATCTATAATTCCAGAGTGGGGGATTGTGTCAAAAGCCTTGGCAAGATCTAGATAGGCTGTGTGAACCACCTTACCCTTGTCTACGGCTTTGGTTACTGCTTCAAAGAAGTCTATCAGGTTTAGGAGATATGAATTGCCTTTTACAAACCTGAACTGGTTGGGGTCCAGAGTTTGGAGATTACCAATGTCTTTGTTTATAAGTTTCATGATGATACGTTCCATGGCCTTGCAGACCAGGCTCATCAGGCTATAGGAGCGCTAGTTCCCGGAGTCCGTGGTGGCTCCCCCCCTTGTGTAGTGGGATAACCATCGCTGTGCGCCATTCAGCAGGCACAAAGCCTGAGGGGAGACTATGATTGAACATGGTACTTAGGTGCGGTGCCAGTTTGTTCTGTAGTTCATGTAGAATGCAGCCTGGGATGTTGTCTGGTCCCATGGATGCTGTGTTTCTGGCTTTGGAGAGTGTGTTTTTTACCTGTGCAGCTGTGATTACAGGAACTTTGCATTCTTCCGGTATAGAGATGTGCTCTTTAATGGATGAGATGGGGGTAAAGTTAGCAATGAACCTATCTGCCAGGATATTGGTGATATCAGTTGGGTCTGTATATTTAGTGTCCTTGTGCTGTAACTCAGAGCAGATCTGAGTGTTGCCATTGAAATTCTTGACATAGCTATAGAATGCTTTGTGGTTGTCTTTAGAATCAGTGGCGATTTTGTTTTCGTAACTAGCTTTGGAGGATTTTATCAGGGATCGCAGCTTCTTACTGAGGCTGACCAGGGAGCTTTTCCACTCATGAGATTTTACTTTACTCTCTTATGCAACAGTTTCTTCCTTCTTTTGTACAGTTTTTTTTATGGCAGGGGACCACCAGATTGGCTTCCTTTTTTTGGAGGATAGCATCTTGGTTCTGTTCGTGATAGCACGATCCATGCACTCATGTAAGTGCTTATAAAGTGCAATTGTGTAGGATTCAGTAGTCGTAACTGTATTGTCCATCTGCATGGGTGTCATGAAGTTCACCACTTCTGTCTTAAGAAGCATGAAGTTGGCTTTGGAGAAATCTTTTAACATGGTTTCCTTAATGGGGGGGTGGGGACAGAATGTGGATATGTAGGGTAATTAGCTTATGGTTGGATCTGACTAATGAGGCATTGACTTCAGGTGTGGAACACCAGTCACTCAGGACAAACCAAACCCCGTAACCAACACAAATAAACACAAAAGTGAGCTAAATGCTACTCATTGCCAGAAGTCTCAGCCTCCAAATGCACACACTCAAGGCACGTCTCAGTATGGAGAATATTGATATCTGTGTAGTAACAGAAACTTAGTTCAAGGCTTCATAGAGCACACCAGCACTACTAGGATACTACTCATTCCATACCTTCCAGCATCAGAACCTGGATCATAGCACATAGGATGGGGATGTATCCATATTCATCAAGGATACCTACACCTCTCTCTACATCCTCTCTACAGGATATGTACCCATAGAATGTTGCACAGCAACGTTCTTCCCACTCCACAGGGGTGAGGCCACAAAAGACCCTTGACATTCACGCTGTATGAACCTGATGAGTTTGATCTGCAAGGCAATGGAGCCAATCAAAATGGAAGTCAACAAAAAGACATTAGAAACCTGCACACTGCTGAGCACACCCAGTTTGGCTTTGTCAAATGCAGATCACGCCTCCTGGACTGGGTGGATTTCTTTGAGACAGTTACCCAGGCTACAGATGATTCAAAAGGAGCTCCACACAGTTTACCTATACCTTGCTAAGGCCTTAGACTCCATTCCCCAGTCAGGTATCATAGATGAACTCACCAACCTGGACATAAATCCGTACATTACAAGATGGATTGCAAACTGGCTCACAGATAGATCCCACAAATTAAGAGTTGCTGGCTACATGTCACACTCTAAACCGGTAACAACTGGTGTCGCCCAGGGTTCAGTCATGGTGCCCCTCCTGTTTGGTATAGACTTCTCAAAAGTACATGCCAACACAAGAGGGTTGTGGTTAACTAAGTTTGCTGGAAACTGTAAAGTGTTTGCCATAACACATTCCCCGGACGACACAAATATTCTCCAGAAGGGAGTAGATGTGTGGTATCAGAATCATGGCCTCAAGCTCAATGTAAAAGAATGCATAGTAATCCCCTTTGGGGAAAACAAAGTACCCACAAACTACCACATAGGTGTTACCCCTTAAAAACTGACAAGGTAATAAGGGATCTGGGGACACGAGTAGATAGTCATCTTTCCTTTGACAACCATGTTGCCAAAGTGATTAGGAAATCCTATGTGGCCCACCTAATCAACAAAGGGTTTGCATCAGGATCAAAAGAGGTAGTGGTGGCCCTCTTCTCTTAAGTCATCAGACCCATCATTGAGTACAATGCACCATTTTGGATGTACTCGACTAACCATATACAGCAGCTGGAGAGACCACAGAGGTACCTCACCAAGAGGATTACTGGTCTCAAACAGTTGTGTTATGCACACAACTGGTAAAACTAAAACTGTTCTCCATTGCATACCCCCTACTCAGAGGCACACTCTGCCTAACATAAAGAGCCATGTCCAACACATAACTGTTGAACATGCTCCATCTATGGATAACAAAATTGAGTCACATTACACACTCCAGGGATATGAACCTCATCACAAAAATGAATACAACATGCTGGTGGGATAGAGTACCATCCCAGATACTTGCCTTACTGTGGAACAGAGTCCCAAAGTACATCAGACAGAGCCTCTTGCTGACACTCTTCAATAGGAACCTTGATGAGTGGATGGGAAACAGACAATTCACGCCAGGCATCACATCAGCAGCCCCACTAGAAAGGGTCTTAGGGCACTAACTACTAGAACTAGGGCTTAGGAGACTAGCCAATGGGGTGGTGAAAGCTGCACAACTTGCCTAGGTTAATATATGCCTTTGTGAAGATAGTCTACTACATACCTATGAACCTATGTGACAGGTACATGTCTACAGATAGTAGATGTGTACTTCATTGTACAGTCATGTTGTACAGCAGGCACATGCAGCACATACACTGTAATGCTTACAGATACTGGTGGCTATTATGTACAGTGGCTGAGATGTGCACCTCATGTCTTTTGTGCCATTGGGATGTGTGCTGGGTGGGACAGTCCTGGATGGCTCGCTGTCATGGTCACCCTCTTACACACATCTCTGCCCATCCATCTTTGGCTTATTATACTGTGTTCCCCCTACATATATATAGGTACATAGGTAGGTAATAGGCTATCTGCCTGAAGGCATATATTAGTATGACCAGAGTATGCAGCTATCACCACACATGGGGTTAGCTCCCTATACCTCTGTGTAGTAGAGCTGATGAAATGATCCATGGTGTGACAGTTCAGTTTCACATACACTCATCAAGGCTCTTCTGGAAGAGTGTCAGTGCGGGACTCAGCTTAATGTAGGTTGGGAGCCTGTTCCAAAGCAAGGGAAGTCTGTGAGCTAGTAATGTATCCCTCCAACATGTTCTATTTATTGTTGTGATGATTATATCCCTAGAGCATGTGGCACAATGAGCTTGGGTTTACTTCAGATAGAGCATGTACATCAGTTTTGTGTTGGACATGGACCTGTCTGTTTGGCAGAGATCACCTGAGTAGATAGTATGCAACAGAGTACAGATTGAGTTACTTCAGTCTTGTTGCATGGGGCAACTGTTTGAGGCCAGTAATCCTCTTGTTGAGGTACTTCAGTGGTCTTTCCAGCTGCTGAAGGTGCTTAGTCAGATTCATCGCAAGTGTGTCATGGTACTCTGTGATGGGTCTGATGACTGATGAGTAGAGGGAACCTCCTCTGACCTACATGCAAAGACTTTGGCAATTTGTGGAAACACATAGCATGATTTCTAACCACTTTGTGAATGTATTTCTGGAAGTAGAGATGACGATCCACATGTGTCCATAGATCACTTATTATTACCTCCATATTTAGGGTGTTGGCACCTATGTGGTATTTGTATGACTGTAGCTCGAGGCCATACTTTTGACCCCACATCTGTCTGACTGAGACCCTTTTTAAGGATGTCTCTGTTGTCCCAAACATCGATTATGACAACCTGTTTGCAGTCATCCAAAAACTTTGCTAACCATAGCCCTCTTGTGTTTGACTGTATTTCTGAAAAGTATACACCAGACAGGAGGGGTCCCAGGAATGAGCCATGGGGGATGGCAGTTGTTACCACCTTACAGTCCAACAGGGAGACCACAATTCTTACCTTGTGGGATCTATCTGTGCCCCAGTTGGCAATCCATCAGATGACATACGTATTTGTGCACAGGTTGTTGATTTTGTGGATACGACATGTGTGTGGGATGTTGGAAAAGGGCTTTTCAAGGTCTATGTAGGCCATGTGGAGCTCATTTCATTGATGTATGTCCTGGGTAACTGCCTTGAAAACTGTCTATCAGGTTTAGGGACCATGATCTGCCCCTGACCAAACCAAAATGGGTTTGGTTAGGTGTTTTTAGGCTCCCAATAGCTCTGTTTATGAGTTCCATAATGATGGTCTCCATGGCCTTGCAGATAAGGCTTATTAGGCTTATAAGACAATAGTTCCCATGGTCTGTTGTGCATCAACACTTGTGGAGTGTGCCAAATGTTGCTGTAACCCAATAGTTTTATATCGAGTACAGAGGGTGGGTCTCAACAGACTGTTCAGGTGCACGGTCTGTTTGTTTTGGAGTTCACATATGACATAGCCAGGGACACCATGTCATCCCATAGACACCATGTTTTTAGGTTTGGATAGAGCTGTTTAACCATTGTATATGTGATTTCTGGGTTTTCACAATCTCCAGGTATGATAATGGGCCCTTTTGTCAGTGAGAGGGGGATAAATATGTATGAATCTGTCTGACAAGATGTTGGCAATCTATTAAAATGAAAAACCAAGACGAACAGGAGCTACGTAAAATAGAACAGTTTAATATTGTTAGCGCTTTCGGAAATAGACTATGCTTTTCCTTCTTCAGACAAAAACAATCAAATTCAAATGCTTTTAAATGAAATAATCTGTGTATCAATTAATTACATGAAATGAAACTCAAAATTTAAAGTGAAAGACTGCATTAGTTTAAAATCTTCCAAAAAGTTACAACCAAGTAGAGCTAAATAAAACTTGCCTAAGCAACCCTTAGTTTGCCATTAATCATCACAAACTACATACATATATATTGACTACAAAATCTAAAATAGCAGTCAATTCATAACTATTGTGATTATTAATAATAAAATAACCAAAAAAATCTAAAATAATAAATATTTGGAGAAAAATGCCCTAGCTAGGCATATTGCTGATTTTTCAGACCATTGCTTTAAGTTTTCTGTATTAAAGCAGATAAGCATAGATGAGAGAGGTGGCCCTTGGCAAATCAACTTGGAAATCGAAGAATTAAGGTGGCAAATCAATAATGCAGCCTATTTGCCCCCAGGTCTGAATGAAACAGTTTCGATAAAATGTTTCTTAAATCTTTTGTATTTAAAAAGGTGAAACTATATTTATTGACAGTTTCTCTTTGTTATTGTTATTTGCGTTTTAATTATTTTAGATTTTTTTGGTTATTTTATTATTAATAATCACAATAGTTATGAATTGACTGCTATTTTAGATTTTGTAGTCAATATATATGTATGTAGTTTGTGATGATTAATGGCAAACTAAGGGTTGCTTAGGCAAGTTTTATTTAGCTCTACTTGGTTGTAACTTTTTGGAAAATTTAAACTAATGCAGTCTTTCACTTTAAATTTTGAGTTTCATTTCACGTAATTAATTGATACGTAGATTATTTCATTTAAAAGCATTTGAATTTGATTGTTTTTTGTCTGAAGAAGGAAAAGCGCAGTCTATTTCCGAAAGCGCTAACAATATTAAACTGTTCTATTTTACGTAGCTTCTGTTCGTCTTGGTTTTTCGTTTTAATAGTTTGTCTAGTTTGCTTTTCGTTTTTGTTTGGTAAGATGTTGGCAATGTCAGTCATGTACATGTATTCATTTACACTTTGCACTGACTCAGAACATATATGAGTTTACATTGATATTTATGACATAGCTAAAGAAAGCTTCATATTTCTCTATGGACTCTTTGGCAATATTTTTGCCAGAACATGGCTTGGATAATGTTAGGAGTGCTCATTGTTTCTTGATGATACTGGTATGAGATTTATTGATCTTCTTTGGGTTTTCACTTTCTTTGAACAATTTAGTTTGATTATGACAGGGGTCCAATATATTATATGGTGCTGTTTTCATATCACTGTGTGCGCAAGGCAGGATTGGTGAATAGTGACATGTGTCTGGAGTAAGAATTGCAACTGCCAGATATGTGTGGCCCACTGCTGTACTCAGACAAGGCCTAAGTGTGTGAGTATGCTCAATATGACCTTTCAGTATGTTGTTGACTGACATTTGCTTTGTTTGTTTAAGTGTGTAAGCATGCCCAGTATGACCTTTCAGTATGTTGTTGACTGACATTTGCTAAATTTGTTTAAGTGTGTGAGCATGCCCACTATAGGCATATATATACTATATATGTGCGTGAAAATTCAAGTTGTTTTTTACTTCAGGGCTCACCTTTGTATTGTACATCGACAGGAAGCACGCTGTGCCTGCAGGGCTTCCAAGAGTCAATTTGCATAGACTTATCAACATTTCTATATACAGGAGGGACAGCTATTATTTGTACATTTCTACCTGGGGGCACACCTGATTGTTACTGTGGGTGTACATAGGATGAGGGGTACACCTGACACTTATACACATTTGCTAGGCCTGCACTGCTATGTCAAATACTTCATTTCAGTCTGTACTCTTGCATATCATACTGGCTTGAGGCATGCCACTGTACTGCAGACCTTAGCTTCCAATTACATGCATATTAGTTTGTGACTTCATAGCCTACCCAACCCACATCACACTGCCTGGCCTGCTGTTATCTGTCTGCATAGGCCTGGGGGGAGGTTACTCATATGCCTCTTCAGAGGGCATGATACAGCATTTGTTTGTTTTTGCGTTTGTCTACAATTGTCCTGCTGGCTGTGACTGTTAGGTATGTGACCCTCCCCAACTGGTATGTGTGAGTGACTTAAGTTGTGTTTGTGCCAGTGAAATGCTGTCATGGCTTAGTGGTTCAGTACTGTGACTAAAGTGCACAGTATTTTGAGTTTGAGCCCCATCACTGCTTTTTATTTTCCTGCTGGGCAGACCTGACTGGTTAAGGAACAGTAAAGCAGGTGCGAGCGTGTTTACCTGATTTTGCTCGACTTTGCCCGACTTTGCCCAACATTGCCCAACGTTGCCCGACGTTGCGCTGGTTAGCGAGGTGCACAGCTACACGCAATTGGATTTAAATATGCTCAGTACTGGCAAAATGTGCTTAGCAGTGCTTTATATTGCTTAAAATAGGGCACTCATGCCTCAGGTGGTGCTGCAGAGCTGCCTATGTCGGATGCACATAGTACACTCCCTATACATGTTTGAAAACAGGTAGTGTCAAGTTAGGCATCCCTTTTACTGTATGTGTGAGTCAGAGAGAGGTGTCATTTCCAGGGTTTCTACTAAGTCAGTGTATGTGCTATGTGTTGCCTCTTTGCCAAGGCCAGGGCATACTGGGCATGCATCCTTCTGCCTAGTGAGGCAGGCTCAGGTTGTTCCTCCTCCGAGTCACACTGTGCCTGTGCAGGCCTTGGCAATGGTGGGGGGCTGTTTGGCCCTGCCCCGTGCTGTTCCTGCTGCAGCTGTTTCCGCAGGATCATATTGTGTATCATGGCACATACCATAACAATTTGGGTACATGTAGTTGGTGAGTACTGCAAGGCTCCACCAGATGTGTCCAAGCACCGGAACCATGACTTGAGCATCCCAAACACATGCTCAATTATGCTTCTTGTTTGTGCGTGTGCCTCATTATGGAGTTATTGTTCAGGTGTGTGTGCATTTCTGATGGGTGTCATCAGCCATGGCTCCAGTGCATATCCAGCATTCCCCACTAGTTGACCATCAGGGATGTCCCCACTGGCAAATCTCTGGTACAGCTGTGTCAGCTGCCAGATGTGGGAATCGTGATAGCTTCCAGGGCAGCCAGCACACACATTCATTATTATGCCCTGAGCATCGCACACAACCTGGCAGTTGATGGAGGGGAAGCCCTTGCGGTTGATGTAGACCCTACCCCGCTCACCAGGTGGTGCTTTGATGCATATGTGCATGCAGTCTATTGCACCCACTATGTCAGGGTATTCTGCTATTTGGTGGAAAAGATGCATATTTCTGGCCAATGCCTCACAGGAATTGGGGAAATATACGTGGTCACCGATATGTGCTGACATGGCATCCAGGAACTGGTGGAGTACCCTGGATGCTGATGCCTGTGAAATCCCCATCATATCACCAGTTGGTCTTTGGAAGGTACCTGTAGCTAGTATTCTTAGGCCAGCAAATACCTTGGTATCCACTGGGATGGGTTCCCCTCTGTTGGTTCTGTGTATGAGGTGTGGCTGGCACAGCTAAACAATTTGCTGTAGGAGGTCTCTGTCCACCCTATAGCACTCCATTATCTCCAGCTCATGTAGCCCCTGCTAGGTTACCCTGGGTCTGTACACTCTTCTCCATCTCCTCACTGTGGGTTGCTCAGCAGCATTCAAAACATCACCACCCTCAGCACCTTGCACATGTTGGTTTATGATAGCAAGAGCAGCCCTTAACATTTTGTCTGACTTAAGCTTTTTAAGCTTTCCCTCTTTGTATACTGCAGTGTTGCAGAGTTCTTGGGAAAAAACAGGGAGGAATGCTGTTTGCAGAGTTTAAATTGCTGGGCTGGGCTGGGCTAGTCTACTGCCTGTGTAACTGGCTGATTCTGATATATTTCACCTGACAGCTCTGCTAGTTCTCCTTGGTTAATGTCCTACTACTTCTTTTCCTTCCTTTTGTCTTTCTGTTTCTGGCCAGGGGGAATCACCACGCAAACAAGCCCAAACTCACGCTCATGTGCGCACATGCTGTGTGCATGTTTGCAAGGAGTTTCCTGTCTTTTAACATTGTGCACCTTTGGTTTGAGGTTTTCAAATAGGACAACTGTAGGCATGCCTCTTGCAATCCTGAGCAACTCTAAGCAAACATAAGCCACTGTGCTCCAATTAGCTTACAGCCTGTCTGACACACACCCTCATTATGTTGCCTATATTCTACTCTACTACTCACCTACTCCTACTCTTACACTCTTGGGACATGGCTCACATGCTGGAGAAAATTGGGATTCACTATCCTTATCCTCATTTGCATAGGATTGCCTACTAATGCATGGTTCCATCTCTCACACTGAGCTTCCCCCCCTTAGCAACCAGTACTCAGTGGCCATGTTGTCTTCAGCCTGCCATTCACCTGCATGGCAGAATAAGCTTTTTAGTGAAAATGCCTATTTTTGTTTTTTTTTTAATTATTTTCTTGTTTTTATAAGTGCCGCACGTTTGCGCGGTGCTGCGCTATGCTTAAACATCGGAGATCGGGGGAAAAAAAGTTAAATTTTTATATTTTTAAACATTTATAAATGCTAATGGCCTTATATTTGGCCATTGGCATGCTTCCTCAACTGTATGCATCCTTTATTTGGAGCTGTCACAGCTCCGTTTAGCTATTTGCAGAACTGTACTCCATTATCAATGGAGTACATTTCTGCAGCTAATACTAATCTTTCACGGACAGGTTAGTGTTTCCTGGATCACAGATTTACCTCATTTGCATGGCTTTCATCAGCAAATGAAGTAATTTGCATACTGTGAAGCTGTCTGTGCAAGAGTAGCTTTAGCAGCTCTCGTGCGCACCCTTGCCAGCTGTACCTGGATCGCACGGCAGACATATTTCCAGTGTGAGCTCCTACACTCTTCTTGCACTCCGTGCAAGCTTTCATAAATCAGGCCCATTGTTCCCTTCTCAAAATGTAACTGACAGATTTCAAGCTTAAATCATGTAGAATAATTGCATACAAGAGTTTAGCTTCAATAGTAATAACACAACATTCACTTTTAACTGTATAATAATATTAACTGATTTATATAGTGTCATTAACAAAATATAAAATAAGGAAGGTAGTGCTCTAGCATGTGCCTTTAACTGCCATTCCACTCAGTGCCATGAATTCCATAGGCCAACCATGGCCTGATGTGATGAAAAATCTATCTCTGGACATGCAGATCGGAATGTCTGCAGCTGCATTCCACACTGTATGAAAACAACCAGCAGTAATCTCATATATTCCAATTCTATGCAGAAATTATGGTTTTCCTTTCCAGCATGCAAAATAATTTTCTAGTGTTTATTACTAGGCATGGCCTCGCTGCAATATATTTGATGCATGTTAATGAAGAAGAATAACTTGATTTCTTAGTTGTTGACATTCTGTTTTTTAGCTTATGTTGTTATCTCTGTAATTTATTCAACAGACAATATTTATAATTGTATTTGGAAAATAACATATTATAATGATAAATAAAAGAATAGCCACAGAAAAATGAAATGAGAAGTGTACAATTTGAATGGAAATAAAGGTATAATAATCTGATAGTAGGTAAAAAGAATAAGTGAATGAGGGAAATTAGCCACACACAATAGTTTAAATTACTGACAAGCATGGCTTTCTAATTATGCAAAATATCAAAAAAAAAAAAAAAAAAAAAAAAAGAAAATGCAAGATGCTAAAAACATGGCTAGAAAATTATTTACATCAAAATACATGATGCAAAGTTAAACTGAGCACAGATAATATCTGTAGCTATCTATCTATATCTATCTATATATATATATATATATATATATATATATATATATATATTCTAGCAATTTGAGCATGCATGCATATTTACAGCAAAATTAATAAATTCTAAGACAAATAGATTACAGGTTAAAAAGTATTTTCTAAAAGTTGTAAAAGAAGTTCTTAGCCATCCATCTTTGGATAAATTGTTTATCTGGGCCCGTGCACCGCCTTCTTGGTCACCTGCCAAGAATAATTCCAGAAAGGGTTTTAGTGACACATATCTTCTAAAACAATTGGGAAAAAATAGAAAATGCATAGCTGTCTATACATCTTTTCTGAAAGACCATTTGCATGTGTATTACACATTTGTGATGTGTAATTGTTTTCTGAAGACAATACTGCAAAACGTGCCAAACGTGAGTAATATGACATAAGAAGAAGAAAAAAGAAGAATGCCCATGGTGCACTAAATTAAGATAAATCACACAATTCTATGTACATTTGCTATATCTCACATTCAAGAAACTAACATTTAAAGTGAAAAAGTTACTAGTGTAACAAATGTTCATAAAGCTATCTAAATATTATGCAATACACATACACAGATATAATACACAGATGACCATTTAACATGGGTGAATGATACTTAGAGTGAAGTCATTTTTTTTTTGCTTAGATGCTAAGAAATTAGCTAAAGGCTAGAAAGTATTCATATAACAATTAATGCCAGTGGTATTGAATACAGTTGTATAGAAACTGACCATATGACAGCTATGTCTCATACAGAGCACATTATGTTTCTTACTAAACTTGGGTATTCTAAGATGAAAATTCAATGCAAATGTATGGGGGAGTTAAATAATCATTGGGCAAACAATTGAATATCAAGTAAATATGCTTAAATATTAATGGATTATGTTTCTCAAAACATCTTGGTGCAAACAGTATATAAATTAAACTCCTGATGGCAATATTTTAGTTTTCACATTAACAAACCTAGGGCCTTTCAGCTCCCTAACCATGGTTATCCAGATCATTCCAAACATTTAAAAAAAATCCCACTTCTCAACTAAATTCCTTACTGTAGGTAGTTAATTTCATGTGATCGATGGAAAATGTGATTCAGAGACAGATATGATTGTTTTCAGGAAGACCTCATTATCATCTCATTAGCATGACTGTAAATTGTACATTTTTACCAATAGTTTTGGGAGAAAAACAAACTGAAGAAAAAACTGACAACAAAACTTCATTTAAGCCTGAGGAGCTTTGTTTGAAGTAAGACAACACTCTTTTAGGACTGATGGATGGTTTAATTGCAATAGAAGATCAGTGGTATATCTTGCCCAGTGCCAAAATTGTCCTGCTTTCTATGTTGGGAAAACCGATAGAAAGCTAAAAGAAAGGGTATATGAACACATACACAGTATAAATAAAGGGAAACTAGAAAATGCCTTAGCGAGACATTGTATTAGATTCCCTGACCATAGCTTTCTGTTTAGGCCTATTGAACAAGTAGTACCTGACATGAGGGGGGGGGGGGGTCCCTTCCAGGTAATTTTAGAAAAAAGTGAATTATTGTGGCAGCTTCAACTAGACTCAAGTAGATCACCAGGCTTAAATGAAGTGACACATATTACATGTATTTTAAAACTGAGGAGGTTAACTAGGTGATTTAGCCTTAGGGTAAGAGTGGAGACAAAGGTATCGTCCTTAGATGTGGTTTTATAACTTGTTTTTAGATAGGTTTTTATATGTAACAGAAAAGGGTAGTAATGTTTTTGAACCTGTACTTAGTGTTTTTTAATTGTTAAAGCACATTTTGCACAAGGGAGGGAAAGGGGCGTGGTTGTTTCTGTTGATTTGAAATTACTTAAAATGTTTCAAAATGTCTTAATTAATTAATTGTTTAAGAAAGGGGTGTGTCTGCTACTATAAAAGTTTGCTTTTAAAATGTTGGTTTGTCTGAAGTCCCGCCATTGAGCTTGATGAAAAGCGCTTTACCTGGACATGTCTTTGCTATTAAATTTGAAGTGTGCAGTCTTCATTTCGTTGGCAATTTTTTTCTTCAGATAGTCTTGGGAGACCTGTGACAGATTCACTGGCGGTCCATGCATCGCTTAGACACAGGCACTGCTTACACACACACACACACACACACACACACACACACACACACACACACACACACACACACACACACACACACACACACACACACACACACACACACACACACACACACACACACACACACACTCGCGCACACACACACACACACACACACACACACACACACACACACACACACACACACACACACACACACACATACACGAGCACACACATGCACACACATCAACTCAACATCGGACAACACCACAGCACTCAATCAGACATAAAGACACACATCCGCACTCATGATTC
>NC_056726.1:1448215187-1448237908 GCF_019279795.1 Protopterus annectens
ATGTGTTCTTTGGTTCCATTATAGTGTATTTCTAAGTTGCTGTGTGATGAATTATGCTAATATGATGTTAAAGGTTTGTTCCCAAATTTCTCTGGATTTCATGTTTTTGTTTCTTTTATCTATTACTATTTTATGAGCTAAAAGGTGTTGTATAGCTACTTGTTTAAAACCCTCCCAAGAGATATTTATCGTATCTAGCCATTTAAAAGCTATATACAGTTTCATTAGTAGGAAAATTGTTAAAAGTGTATTTGCTTGTTTTCTTTGGATGTTGGGTGGGAGAATGTGTAACAGAGTGAATTCCCAAGTTAATGTTGTTGTTTGATAACCCGTTTTTTGTAATTGTACCTTGAGAGAGTTCCAGAGTTTATAGACACATTTACAGCTCCAAAATACATGGATTAAGTCAGCTATCTGGTCCTTACAGTGTGGGCAGAAAGGTGATTTTGATGTGTTAAATTTGTGTAGGATTGCAGGTGTAAAATAAGCATTATTATTGATCATGAGCTGAGTGTATGCTAACTTTTTGAGGGGTAGAATCTTCAGTGTTAGATTGACTGCCTGGCTTATTTGCTGATCATCTATGGATGGTTTCATTTTTCTCCAGTAGTTAGAGAAGAGGAGGTCCTTCTGGTATTTGATTTCATTTATCATTTTATATGAATTGGCAATAGTTTTCTTTGTTGTGATAATAGTTTTCCAAAGCCTGCTACAAGTTTCTATGTCACTAATGGTCATAGTAATATTTTGGAGATAACTGGAACACAGTTCTTTGATTTGTCTTAGGATTATTATGTGTGATTTAGGGAGGTTTAAGGTGGTCCTCATTTCTTGTATTGAACAGTTAAGGTAGGGATAGATATCTTGGATTGTTTTATCTTTTAGTCTGGGAAAAGGGACTAAGTCCAACATCTTATTGTTTATTTTTAAATTTGGGTTTTTATGAAGGGGTTGCAGTATTGTCATGGCATGTCTAAGGTTCAAGAATTGAAAGAGTTTTTGTGCTAGGTTGATAGAATGTTTTAAGGGCTCTATAATGTTATAAGTTTGTATTTCTTTCTGCTTCAGGAATGGAAGTGCTTTGGGATTGAAACCTAGAGCTTTACTATATCTATAATATACTGTCACCCAGAGAGGAGACCAATTTTCCATTGAAGGGTTATGTTCAGCTATTCTCAATATTCTGTTAGTGTTAATGATCGAGTAGTACATTTTAAAATCTGGTAGATTTAGTCCTCCTTTGCTTTTGGGGAGTGCTAATTTTGGATAGGAGATTCTGTTTTTTTTGGGTTCCCATATAAATTTTGCTAGGAAGGTATGAATTTGTTTGAAGAATTTATTATGTGTTGTTGTCTGTGATGTCATGAATATATACATTAATCTAGGTAAAATGTTCATTTTGATTATTGATACTTTGGCCAAGAATGGTAGTTTTAGGTTGTTCCATCTTTTGCAGTCTTGCATTATATTTTGCCATTTAAGGTTTACATTGTCTTGGTAGAAGTCTCTGTTACTCTGGAAAAAGGTGATTCCCAGGTATTTAGTTTCTTCTTTAATTTTGTATTGTGTTTAACAATGGTATTAGTGAGATGAGTTTGGGTGTTTTTAGGGGGAAAATATTAGTTTTATTAAGGTTTAGTTTGTAGTTAGACATAGTCGAGAAATGTTCAATTGCAGCTATTATTTTGTTTATATCTGAATTTGGTGTAGTGCAGTATATGTTCAGATCATCTGCAAATGCAGTGAGGTATAGTTTGAAGTTGTGTATTGACGGAGGATTGCGATATGTATTTTGTTTAATGTATAGAAAGAGTGGTTCTAGGTATAGGTTAAACAGGAAGGGTGATAGTGGGCATCCTTGTCTTGTTCCATTTTTTTATTAGGATCCTATTTGACCAAGTTTTATTTATATACAGAGATGTGTATGGGTTGCTATAGAGAGTTTGGATGATCTGAATGAAGTTATTGGGTATATTAAAGTAGGGTAGTGTTTGGAGTAAGAATTTTAGATTAACCCTATCAAATGCCTTGTGGGCATCCACTACCATTGTGTAGATGTTGATATTGTATCGGTTAGCGTAGGATATTAGTGCATCTAATGTTAATGTATTGTCACTAGTCTGTCTATGTGGTGTAAAACCGGATTGTTCTGGGGAGAGGATTTTTTCTATCAGATTTTTCATTCTGTTTGCAAGTATAGAGGTAAATATTTTAGTATCTATATTTATGAGGGAGATGGGTCTGTAGCTGTCAGGGTTTTTGGGGTCTGTGTGCTCTTTTAATATAAATATAGTTTTAGAGGCATTAAAGTGGATATCATTTATTTTATAGTTTATTATGCAATTCAATGTATAGTATAGTAGTTTGGCTATCAAGGGGGAAAATGCTTTGTAAAATTCTGATGTGAGTCCATCCGGACCCGGAGCCTTATGCACTTTTAAGTGTTTGATTGTTGTAATAATTTCACTGATGGATATCGGCTCAGTTAGTTTTTTTTTTTGTTGGTCTAAATTGAGTTTAGGGAATTTCAGTTTTTGAAGAAAAAGAGTTCTATCTTCCTTTGAGGTTTGTAGTATTTGTGCTCCATAGATTTGAGAGTATATTTGTTCAAATGTTTTAATAATGTTTTCATTTTTTGTGTAGTTTTTGTCTCTGTTGTTTATTTCTGATATATTGGAGGCATTTTTGTGTTGGCAGATAATTCTGGCCAGAGCTCTAGATGGTATTTGAGCTTCTTCTGCGTAAGTGGCTAACATTCTGGCTTCATAGAAATATAGGTTCCTGGTTTCTAACATATATAGATCCCTTTGCAGTTTTAAAAGTTCTGCTTCGGTTTGGTTCTTAGGGTTATTTATTAGTTCTTTTTCAAGATGCTCTATTTTCCCTTTCAGTATATGCTCCTCTTTCAGTTGTATTTTTTATAGTATGCTGCTTTTTGATAAACAATCCTCTGATTTGTGCTTTGGTTGCAGCCCATTCTATGTCAGTTGGTACTTGGGAGTTAGTGATATTTGTAAGAGCTATTTTTAGTATTGTTTCTGTTTCTTTTATTACATCCATTTTGGAAAGTAAATTAGGGTTTAATGACCAAGTATGACCCCTATTCTCTAAATATATCTTTTTGTCCCAGTTAATGTTCAGTGTGATTTTGGAGTGATCTGAAAAGAACCTGGTATGTGTATTTATTGTTGGGTCCATGTTAATGAATATGTCAGAGATTAAGAAGAAGTCTATCCTTGACCACATTTTGTGGCATTGCAAATAGAATGTGAATTTCCCTGTTTTATCTGCACTGTTCCCATGTTTAAAAGGGTCATATAGTTTGAAATCTTGTTTGAGTTCATTAAGGGCTAATGTGGCTTGTTTATTATGTGATTTGGTCAGATTAGATTTATCCTTTTCTGGGTTTTGATATGTATTCCAGTCACCTCCAATCACTAGGTAGTGATCTTTAAATTGGTTTAAGGTTGGGTATAATGACATAAAAAAGTGTTGTTGGTTATTACAGGGTGTGTAAACATTAAATACCATTATAGGTTTTGGTATTGTAGGACTATTAAATGTTACATAGCACCATCTTCCCTCCTTGTCAGCTTTGGTTTTAAGTATTTTTTCCTTAAATTGGTTTTTAATTATTATGGCAGCCCCAGCACTGTTTGTTTTCCCATCTGAACCTATGATTTGACTTATTCATTTCTTTCTGCTAATTTCTGTCCATTGATCTGCAGTCAAGTGCATTTCTTGTATTAGTATGAGGTTGGCTGTGGTTTTTAATGTAAGGTGTAAGAATAGTTTTCTTTTCTTCTTGTTTTGGAGCCCTTTAACATTCCATGATTCTACTTCCCACATTTATTTATTAGGTGTATTCCTTAGATATGCTATGTATATTAGTTTTGTTTTGTTAGTTTTGTATGTGTTACTGCGTGATGGTTTAGGAAAGCATCTATTTATCCCTGTCCCTACACTGTGCCTAACCACTATATCCCTGGACCAGGAATAATCAGGGGGGGAGGATGAAGGTTCATTATATGGTTTACCTTTACGTCTAATATTGGAATGTGTTTTCTTTTTAGATATAGATTTACTCCATAGTATCCCCCCTGTGTTACTATAAACAATGTGGACAAAGCTGAACAAACTAGTTCCCTCAACAAACACTGCTACTTAATATCCCTAGCCTCTTCCAACATATTATTCATACAGTGATGGTATTGCATTTAAGGTACAGCATGTATTGTTTTTGTCTTGTGACTAATTCTTTCTAATAGTATTTTTAAAACAGCATATTAATATACATTCCTCAGTAAATTATAGCAATATGTGTACCATAGTAATATTGTTAAACAATCAATCTTGTCATTTTTACATTTTTTGCTCATTTCACTTCTTTTTCCTCCCCTTTACTTATTCAGGTTTCGGCCTTCTTTGGTGCCTATAGTGATGTTTTTCCACATCAGTCTGTGTGGGTTATAAAATATATAATTGGCACCTATTTAACAGAAGTAGGAAGTATAGAGAGACAAAAAAAAAAAAGAAAAGAAAAACAGCTTAGCCAAACAGTCCTTCTGCTATTAGTTGACATATTAAGGTTATATTTACATTATCCCAGGATTGTTAGGTTATTTTACTAATTTCCTGAGATTACTTCTCTCCAGGATCTTTTAACACATTTCTAGTATTTACATAACACATTTAACAATTATTTCCCTTTTTTTCCCAATATTAATCTATGAGCTAGCATAATTCTGACAGTTTATTTCTTGCCTATTATTTAAGGCTGGAGTTTCATTCACCTACACAGTACTGGGTGTACTGTTTTAGTGAATGGTTCAGTTCAACAGTACCTTATTTCTTCAAGGTTTTGCTTGCAGGTTGGTTGGCATCTATGGTGCAGCTTTCTTCTTTTAGCTTGTGCAGATCAATTTTCATTTTTCAGGCAGTAAAATCCTTTGGAGCTTGCTGAAATCTGTTTTGTCTGACTGTTCTTAATAAAGCTATCAAAAGCCTAGGGGGACTGAATTTGCAAGCCAGTATCCGAGATGGGAACTTCCTTCCTATATTCGTGCATCGGAAACAACAGTTCATTTTTGATTCCCACCCAGGCTGTACTTCCCTTTCCTGTGTTTCTCATGGCTCACATCAATGACCCAAGGGCCTAGACAGCAAGGGGAAGATTTCAGAGTTGGATCCCAGCTAGAGTGCTCATGAATGGGGTCATTTTTTTTCATCCAAGGGACCTTTATCTTTTTTTTGTGGATTTATTTCACTTCTGAAGGTGGAATTTGCTTGAAAACAGCCAGGAATGTCTCTTTTGCCTCTTTGGGGTTAGCAACCATGTATTTAACCTCTTTGATGTAAAAGATTAACTGATTTGGATATTTCATCTGGAATTTGATTTTTTTTCTATTAGGAACCTACAGTATGGAGATAGTAGTTGTCTTGCTTGTCTTATTTGTACTGGTAGGTCTTGAGCAAAGGAGATTTTATTATTATTCCAGGTGTGTGCCTTTTTTCTTTGCTGCCAGTATGATTTTATTTACATCTTGGTAGTTTAATATTTTAATATAGACAGGTATTGGTTTCAGTGATGTTTGCATTTCCCTCAGGGCTCTGTGGGCTCTCTCTATTGTTATTTGTTGCATTTCTTCAGATTCCTTTAGGAGGGAATTTATTATTTGCTTGATTGTTTGTATTAGATTGTTATGAAGTACAGTTTCAGGTATTCCTCTGATGATGATATTGTTCCTTCTAGATCTTGCTTCCAGGTCTGTTAATTTTGCTTGTAAGTTTTGTATTTCTTTGTCATGGGCATCAGTTTTTTGAGAAATAGAGTCTATTTTTATTTCATTTTCTATTATTTTGGACTCAGATTTTTCCATTCTGGATATTATTTGGCTGAATGAGTCACCAAAGGTTTGGAATTGTAATGATAAGTCCTTTAATGTTTGCTGGATAGGTAATAAGGCAGATTTTATGTCTTCCAGATTAACTGGCTGGTCTGTCTTGGATTTATTTGTATTTTTGGAGTTGTCAGTTTGTTTAGTTGTCTTTTGTCTTTTTGAAGTTGTGTCTTTCTCAGGTGAGGCTAGTACTGAGAATTTGGTCTTAGTTGTTGTTTCCATATTATTTTCCTCTTTTGACATCTTGCTGTATAGTGTTTTACCAATTTTGCAGTCAGATGCAGGGCCTTAGAAGCACATTGCTTAAGCTGTTATTCAGAAATCTTAATTAATCCTGCTGTTTCTGAGCTGAATCTGTCACTTTTTCTTCCTCTTTTGTTTGCTGGATGATATGAGCAGTAAATATCTACAGTTATTTCTGTATTATTAATTCTGCGTTGCCTTCTGGGTTTGTTTTAGTCCAGGTTATATCGAGACCTAGGTGATAGCAGTGCTCACAGAACACCGGCTATTTTGAACTCCACATCTTCCAGACTTAAGATGAATATTTAGCTGCTCACCCTTCTAACATTGAGCAGTGCTACTTTGATATTGTCTAAATTAGAATATGTTAGGTGGGTATGATAATGAACTGAAATTTGCCTAAAAAGGTACTTAGAGAAAGGAATGAGATCAGGAGTGCATCTCATCTGTGGCAAAACAACAGATGCTGTCATTCACCTTGACCTAGTCAGACACATATTGAATATCCGCAGAATAACACAAGTTAACTAGCAAGTGCTGCAGTCATTCATTTTAGCACTGTAGTTAGGCATCATTATTGGTGATGACAGAATTCTGATCAGTACACCAGTGGCTTTCTTTTATTGCAGACATGGATGGGAGCCTCAGTAGTATCTCTGTGCAACTCATCCAGGGTAGAAGGCTTATGGTTGTTCACTCTTAAATGGGCAACCATAAGGTTATCCTCATATCTAGGGTAATGAAGGGGTCCTGATAGCCCTTGCAATGCCCTTAATCCTAGAACCAAAGAGACAATATATCTTCTGTGTCCAATCTAGCTAGTGCAATGTTAGTGTGCCCAACTATGGAACCACTGATAACAAATGTTACTGAGACAAACTATGGAATCATTAGTAGCAAGGGGCTTCAGACACTCTCATGCCTGTGGACTTTAGAAGATTACGTCTCCAGATTTGCTGATTCATAATACAGGCATGTGTGGGAGTAGGTGTTGATAAAAATATATGTCAATCCTTGGGTAGCCACAAGACTTCAACATATATTCTTAACCACCTCAGCACATGTTTGTGAAGTGTTATTCTTCTGTTGTTGTTGACTGAGGCCTTCACAAGTAATTATGTGCATTTCTTGCATTAGGAATAACAGTGGTCAAGAAGTAAAAGGTTGTCAACAAACATGACTGTCTAAAAACTCCTAGTGCTAACAGAATGCCAAGAGAGAAGGTATTATTAAACCGTGAGTCCATGATGATAGGAGCAGAGCTGGTTTGGACAAAATGAGAAGCATTTCTGATTCAATGTCTGGCTACTACATAGGTACTACAATTGCTGGTCTTATCACAACTGCATGGAGCTAGGAATCAATGCATTTCAGGTCATTATCTCACCAGCTGCAAAACAATAGCACAAATTGCAAGCTGGTCCAGAGAAGCAGTTTGTAGGCTATCTGGCCATCGTTAGACTCATCTCAGATACTGTGGTGGTCCACAGGGTTTTGTTGTCTTCTTTTGGTAGATTCATTGGATAGCACATTTAGTAACTCAGCAAGGCAGAGTGCCACACTGTACAATATTACAAAATTTAAACTAATCTTCACACTGAAACAATGAACAGGGCAGCTGCAATGGTACATACACACTACCTGATCAGATCCTGCTAAGGATCAATGCATCTTTTCTCCTTCTGTGAACATAATTATGATACTGGTACTAATCACAAGCTGGTTGGGAGTATAACTGAAGTACTGCCAGTCCAAAGGGAGGAGTTTTCTTATATGATATTTCAGTGTTCACTGGTATGAATATACTCGACTGTGAGAAGCATCTAAAGTCATGTTTGCAATAGCGGCAGGCAAATCAAGAGAAACAGGGTTTAAAAGCACAGCAAGGTCAAGGTAAGCAAACTGTGGAAGAATTCAAAATGGTCAGAAAACAGCTTTACCTGGCAGCTCACAGATTAAACCTTAGCTTGTTCTGCTTAGATTAAATAAAAAAGTGCTATTTCTTAACTCCTCCACAATTCAGGGAGATTTCCTCTGCTGTAAAAGAATGTAAATGCTTGCTAAATGATCCTAACAAAGAATATTCTTAAACTCCAAGAAAAAAGTAAATGAAAACAACATATTTAATGTAAAACAATCTAATAAAGCATAAGCAAAATATATAAAAGAATGCAAGATTGTAAACTATAAACCAACAACTCCAATGTGTTGCAAAGTAGCTTTAACAGAGAGCTCATACAGATACAGGCATCACTTGTGACATTCTTTGAAAATTGGCAGCAGTAAGTGACAGTAAAAACATTATATATTGCTTATCTAGCCTTTGATAAGATAGTCAACAGTAGAAAATACAATGGGATAAGTGACAAATTAATAGCATTAAATGCCAGTTTATACATAACTGAAATAATAAAGCACTGGTTAAGCAACAGGACACAGCAAGAAAAGGTCAGGGGGTTACCTGTCAATCCCAGGTGGTGTCAGCCAGGGCTGAGTAAAGTGACTAGTATGTTTAGCACAATTCTCATGTATAATTATGGGAATGGGCTTTTGATAAAAAATATGATGATGACTGCAGACTCAGTAGTATAATTATTTAAAAAAATGGCAAAGGTCTTCAAGATGTTTGGCAAAAAAACATACATGTTATAGTAGAAAGGACCGCATCTCTTATTTCAATAAATGCAGCATCATACGAAGTGGCAAAATGGACATAAATTATGACTCCAAAATAAATAATCAAATCATAAAAAGTGGCACCATCATTAAAGATCTAGGAAACAATGTTAGACAATTTATACTTTGAACAGTGTTTATTAGGTATCTACCAAAGTCAAGAATGCATATTCTGTGTGCCATCTAACCCTAAAGGGATGTGTAGTTACTCCAGGGAGATTGTTGAACTATGATCAAGCCATTATTGAATGTTTTGTAGCCATCAAACAAGCCACCTAAAAGAAAATGAAAAGGTACAACATATATTACTTGAAAATTATAGGATTAGAAAACAATTGCCATTCAAAAAGTCTTCAGGAACTGTCAGTATATTTTGTTTCTTATATGACATTTAGAGGTGACCGCTGCTTGGCCTACAAGACTACATTAGAACAAAACCCATTTAGAAGTCTAGATCTATGGGAAGCTAATTCCATATCTGGAAACAAATATAAAAACTATCTATAAATAATATACAGCACAACACAAAAATTATGGAATAAGCATCACCTTACTATCAGGAAAAGTTGACATTAATTTGTTCAAAAATAATCTTGTGTGTGTGTGTGTGTGTGTGTGTGTGTGTTGGCATACATTAATTTCTTCAAAATATTTTTATTCTTTATTTACATATATAGGCATACATACATACAAACATACATATTTATTTATTTATTTATTTATTTATTTACTTATTTTTTTATTTATTGACATTTGATTACCAAGAAAGCCTGATTGGATAGAAGCCCATTTACAGCAGAGGCCTGGGGAGAAAGGCTCCAAATTATCACAAACATTTTAAGAATTGTAATTTTACAATCTTCAAAAAAAAAAAACATCTGTAGTTTAAATAATTATAACAAATTAGACATAATATAAAAACACTGGTTAAGACTCGATACAAGATATATCACAATTATTTAATATTTAGAGAAATTTTAGACAGTTTGTAGAGAAATTAAAGGTAAGTTAGTCTAATATAAATAGGAACTGCAATATGAAGTGAGGGGAAAAACTGTCTTATGGTATATTTAGAGAGAAAGTCAGGGAAGAGAATTAGATAGCAGTAAGGAAGTAAGTGAAGAAGGGAGAGTAAGGAGGTATTATGAACGAAAATGTAACCGTTCACATTTATGGATATAGTTTATCCTGGTTTTGAGAAAGAACAGAGACAGATTTTAGCTATGAAATCTTTCAGATTGGTTTTGAAAGGTGGGAGGGAGGGTATAAACTTGATGGATACAGGTAAAGAGTTCCCAGCTATAGCAACCTTGTATGAGTACAAACAGTACCCAACAGGTTTGTTAGGTCTGTAGACATCCAAAAAACTAGGCTCCATGCAAATACAGCAAGATGAAAAGGCCAAAATGTCAAATTTCAAATTGGAAAAAAATGGTCAGCACACAAACGTCAGCATACAATCTTCTTTATTCCATCTTCTTGTAATGAATAAATAGACCAGTTTTGGCAAACAAATGCCTTCATCAGTGTTATTCCTTACAACCCAAACAGTGTTTAAATAAAACCAATAATAGAGCTCCACCCATTAACAAAAGTAATTAGAGAATGACATTTAGTCCAGTTGAAAAAAAAAGTGCCTGTAATCTAACAATCCAAGAGTGTTCCTTCTTATTTAATGTTCCATAATTTATTATTTGACCATAACATGTTCTATCTATAGCAGTAAAACTAAATACAGCATGAGGCCCCCGGATTCTGCAAGCCTTGCATGGCATGCTGGATTAGTGCAGGAGCTCCAGCAGGCAATATGTCTGCCATGCGATCTAGGAATAACCTGTAGGGGCGTGCATGAGCACTACTGCACTAGTCCTGCATGGACTCAGCCCCTGTATGCAAATGACTCCATTTTCAGAAGAAATCCATGCAAATGAGGTGGATTTGTGATCCAGGAAGCTGGAAACTGGCCGTGCAGGACTAGTGTAATCTGTAGAAATGTACTCCGCCAGTAACGGAGTACATTTCTACAAATTCCAAAACAGAGCCTTTACAGTTCCAAATAAATGGTGGATATCATTTAGAAAGCATGCCAATCACCAAGTATAAGGCCATTGGCATGAAAAACAGTTGAAAAAAATCAACTTTTACTTTTTTTAGCCAATCTCAGTTGTTTAAGCATAGGGCAGTGGTGCACAAATGGGATCGGGGGGGGGGGGGGTAAGAAAATAAACCTAAAATAAGCATTCTAACTAAAGTCACTATTCTGCCATTATAGTCAATGGCAGGCAGAAGACAACATGGCCAGTGAATAGTGGTTGCTAAGGGGGGAAGCTCAGTGTGGGACATGTAACTACACATTAGCAGGCAATCCTATGCAAATGAGGGGAATGATAGTGAATCCCAGATTTCCCCTGCATGCTAGTCAGCTCCCAACAGTGTAAGAGCAGGGATAGCTTGATGCAAGCCTAGGAGTTAGCTGACATCATAGGGGAGGTGTATCAGGTATACTGTAAGTGAATTGGAGCCCTGTGGCTCAGGTTTGCTCCTAGCTTAGCACAGCTAGGCAAGTGGATGTGTCTGAGGCTGCATAGCACTCTTTACATTGACTAAGTGGGTGTGCGCACTGTGCACTGGGTTCTAAAGAAAAAAAAAAAGTAAACCAGGAAATAGCAGCTCTGTGCACATTTGAGCACTGTGTTTGCGTGGCACACCCCCGGGCTTAAATGGGAAGACAATGGGAAGGGAAAACAGCAGTAGGAAGGTAATCCAGGAAAACTAGAATAGCTGGCAGGTGAAATGTATCAGAATCAAATGATTACACAGGCAGCAGACCAGTCCAGCCCAGAACACTACTATAAACTATGCAAACACCTTCCCCTCTGGTTTTTCCCATACTCTAAACCACTGGTGTATACAAGTGGGGAACTTTTAACTAACAAAACAATAAAATGATAGGGGCTACAGCAGGCATCATACAATAACATATAAAAGATGCTGAGGGTGGTGAGGATGTGAATGCTGTCAACCAGCTCACAGTGAGGAGACAGAGAAGAGTGTACAGACCCAGGGTAACCTACCAGGGGCTATATGAGTTGGAGATAGTGGAGTGCTATAGAGTGGACAGGGACTTCCTACAGTAAATCTTAGAGCTGTGCCAGCCACACCTGACACACCGAACTGACAGATGGAACCCATCCCAGTGGATACCAAGGTATGTGTAGGCCTAGGAATACTAGCTACATGTACCTCTCAAAGCTCAACTGAGGATATCATGGGGATCTCACAGGCATCAACATCCAGAGTATTCCACCAATTCCTGGATGCCATATCAGCACATGCCGGTGAGCACGTATATTTCCTCAACACCCGAAAGGTGTTGGCCAGCAATATGTGTCTCTTCCACCAAATAGCAGAATACCCTGAGGTAGTGGGTGTTATAGACTGCACTCACATATGCATCAAAGCACCACCCGGTGATCATGGTAGGGTCTACATCAACTGCGAGGGCTTCCCCTCCAACTGCCAGGTCATGTGTGATGCCCAGGGTATTATAAAGAATGTGTGTGCTGGCTGCCCTGGAAGCTATGATGATACCCACATCTGGCATCTGATACAGCTGTACCAGAGATTTGCCAATGGGGATATCCCTTCCCTTATGGTCTCCTAGTGGGGGATGCTGGTTACACACTGGAGCCATGGCTGATGACACCCATCAGAAATGCACACACACCCGAACAAGAATGCCATAATGAAGCACACGCAAGGACCAGACTTATAATAGTGCATGTGTTTGGGATGGTCAAGTCATGGTTCCAGTGCCTGGACACATCCGGTGGAGCCTTGCAGTACTCACCAGCTACAGATACTCAAATTGTTATGGTATGTGCCATGCTACACAATATGATCCTGCAGAAACAGCTGCAGCAGGAACAGCATGGGGCAGTGCCACACAGCCCCCCCACCAATGCCAAGGGATGTACAGGCACAGAGTGACTCAGAGGAGGAACAACTTCAGCCCGCCCAAGTAGGCAGATGGAGGCATTCCCAGTAAGCCCTGTCCTTGGTAAAGAGGCAACGCATGACACATACACTGACACAGTAGGGACCAATGGAATGACACCTCTCTCTGACATACACATACAGTAAAAGGGATGTCAAACATGACACCACCTGTGCTCAACCATGTATAGGGAGTGTACTATGTGTGTCTGACATAGGCAGCCCTCCAACACCATCCTCATTACTGGCACACCCACAAGGTAAGTCAATCAACCTACCAATTGCCGAATAGAGTAGAATGTGCCATTACCTGTATCTATGTTATGGATGTGAGCATGCAAGGGAATCCGGTGATCTGAATGGGATGCCAGCAGATAGCAGACACCCATAGTGGCACCATGAGATCTGTAACAAATACTGGAGTCACCATAGTAGCCAGTACTATACAGGGTGACAAAACCCACTGCAGGAAATGTGCTGGATGACATATATGTCCATATGACTCACACATGCCAGTCAGGGAGGTTCACATACCCAACAACAGTCTCTGCCAGCAGGACAGGTGTAGACAAACACAAACAGAGGCTGTGCTATGGCCTCTGCATGATGCCTATGGGTAAACTCCCCCCAGGTCTACACAGACAGACTGCAGCAGGTCAGGCAGTAGGATGTTAGTTCTGAAGGGTAGGAAGTCAGACACTAATATGTAGGTCAACCAAAGCTAACACCTGTAGTACACTGATATGCCTCTAGTCAGCATGATAGGTTAGAATACAGAATGTAATGGAGTACCCGACATATCGGTACAGTCATAGCAAATGTGTACAAGTGCCCCATGGGCTTCCCCATCCTATGTAGACATGTAGAAATAGTCAGGTGTGCCCCCCACCCCTGTGTAGAAATGTAGAAATAATCAAGTGTGCCCCCCAATCCTTTGTAGAAATGTAGAAACAGTCAGGTGAGCCCCTTCCCCCAATCTAGCATAGAAATGTAGGAACAGTCAGGTGTGCCTCCCCAATCCTGTGTAGAAATTTAGTAACATGTATGAGTAGGTGTAATATCAGTAGAGCACAGATGCCCAGAGGTGGCCAAGGTAGCAGGATTGGTTGTAGCATTTGCACAATATGCAGGTCTGTGTCTGTTAGGTTGGTATGTGTTTCATATTGTGTGAGAGTGGTCAGCATGTATACATGTTGAGGTAAGACCTGGTGGCCATTGCCCACTACTGCCGATGACAGGGACAAGCACTCACAACTGCAGTGCCAAAGACAATTCCCACCAGTATAACACATGCTAGCAGTAAGCCATTGTAAATGTATGGTGGTAATATGTGTCACCATCTGAAAGACTGACATGGCATGGCTGTTGGGCTAGATATACAAGCAGTACACAGGGGAAAGTACCCCAGACATACAGTATATATTGTGTCACTGTGAAATGTAGATACCCTTGGAAATGTACATACAGGTATGCATCAGATTAACTGGTCCTGTAGTAGGGGATACCGGTGATGTCTGCCAGAACACTTGCAGATCACAAAGGAGGTAGGACTGATGTATTGGGAAACAGCTTATGTACCTGCACATGCCAGCATAACTGGAATGCCCCATGCATATATGTGTGTCAGATGCAAGTAGTGTCCATAGCACACATGCACCCAGCTCATGCAAACACTACCCGCAGGTACCTCTCTGTTCATATTCCTGCTGTGGGGAATGGGCACAATATGACCCCACCTGTATATGGCAATAGTGGAGGAATGCAGCATGCAGTGCAGGTGTCCCATGCAGGTGTGTCCCTAGCTGTAGGTAGCACCCTGCCAGCATCCACACCACCTTATCAAGACTGATATAAGGTATTTGCATGAACACCTATCACACCTACCCTGGCACCCCAGGGGAATATACTGTATGGTGGTCTGAGACTGTAGAACTGACAGAATGCAATGGCCTGCCACATCTGGCCCACAGCAACACCTAATGGCATACAGGCCTCTGCCAATGGCCTGTGTGTCACATGTACTGCCAATGCATGTTATGTCATGGACGCCGAAATAACAACACAACACAGTCCACATAAGCCATATGCAAGGCCATGTGGACAAACCACAGTAACATCTCTAAATACGCATGAAGAGTGCAGAAAACTAATAGATACACAAACAAAATGGAACTAAACCAGCATATTTTTTTGCAGTTGTGACCTGGTACCTCGGCAATTCGCCTTCATGGATGAATTGCCGAGGTACCAGGTCATAAAATAAAAAAAAAAAAAAAACACAGTAACATATCCACCATGTCCCACCACATGAACTGTGTACCAACACTAACACACACCTGTGATGGAGTGATACCCTCAGGGAAAGTATCAGAGAATGTATGCATAATGTATGGAAGAGGTTAGAATAACAGAGGGGGTGGATGGGAGCATGGGCAGCATGGAATGTGCAAGGTCCGACACCAAGCTGTGTGCACACACTATCCCTGGCTGCAAACACATAAATGGGTGGCTACACACCTGCCTGTATACCACAATAGAGGTAATGTCCTGACTGATGGCCTTTGCCTCTGGGTAACCTGTGCAAATCTGTACAGCTGTCGGGCATTGCCACAGCAAGATAAGGACATGCTGTCATGTCGATGGGTGTACAAGTATGGGATCCTTTGCCAGCACTGTACCAAGTTTCTGAACCAGATACACAGACCCAGCAGCAAGTGTCTGCAGCTCCCCCTCCAGAATGGCACAACTTACCATGAATACGTAGGTGTCCGCCCACAATACCAGACACAGCTGCAGTCACCCATGTCCCCCAAGAAATCACTGTGAGCAAGAATGCCCACCTGCCAGTACATGAGGACAGATAACATCACAGTGTATAACAGTACACATGTCTAAATATCTCTGCTAACAACAGTGCCATGCAGCTGAAGCAGCACAGACACAATCACCTACAGTATACACCATCCCCTGCACAGTTTGTCCCCATATTGCCAAATGATCAAGGGATACCTTGCAGAAACTGTTTGCTACCTATATGTGTACAACACAAAGGTCTGCACTGGAGTACAAACAACCTGGAATAGATCCACACATTCAGTATAGAAGGCCATACTGGGCATGCTCACACACTTAAACAAATGAAGCCCATGTCTGCAAACAACAGTGGGCCATACATATCTGGCATTTGCAGATGTTAGTGCATACACTCCTCAGTATGCACCAGTCATGCCTTGCACACACAGTGGATAGGAATACAGACACATATCCAATGGACAACACACTATAATAAGCCAAAAGTAGACATACATAGATGTGTGGAAGAGAGTGACTGTGACAAGGAGCCATCCATTATGAGGCCTGTCCTACCCAGCACACAGCCAAATGGCTACAACCACATGAGGTGTAAATGTCACTCATTGTAGACATTAGCCACCGGTATCCATCAGCATTACAGAATGTGTAGTGCGAGTGCTAGCTGTGCAGGTCCTCTAACTGCATACTGCTGTAGTGTACTAAACTAGTTAGGTAGGAGTTCCAATTCCAGATATGGCAAGTGTCTGTGTGTGTGTGTGTGTGTGTGTGTGTGTGTGTGTGTGTGTGTGTGTGTGTGTGTGTGCGTGTGTGTGTGTGTGTGTGTGTGTGTGTATGTGTGTGTGCGTGTGTATGTATGTGTGTATCTCTGTCTTTGTGGAAAGCAATGCTTTTTAGGCTAGTCACACAGCAATCCCGCTGTACAAGGAAATAGTCATGTAGCAGCTGTATACACATACCTGTAGAATACAACCCTGCGTGTGCCCGCATGTGGTGTGTCAACCGCTAGATGAATGGGTTATGGCACATGCACACACACTGCCCTCCCCATAACCCTACTATGACAAGCCTGCTGAGGTCATACACTTTGAAATACACCCTTGGGAACAGTGTAGCCCAGTAATCTCCATGGCACATCCTATAACTGCGTATTGCTGTAGTGTGATAAACTAGTTAGGTAGGAGGTCTAATCCCAGACATGGCAATTGTGTGTGTATCTCTGTCTGTGTGGAAAGCAATGCTTTTTAGGCTAGTCACACACACTACAATTCAAATGTCCTACTTTGGCAAGGCTGCTGATGTCATTACTGTGAAATACACCTTTGGGAAAGGTGTAAACCAATAATATCTGTGGCATGCCCCATAACTGTGTACTGCTGTAGTGTGCTAAACTAGTTAGGTAGAAGTTCTAATACCAGACATGTCAATTATGTGTCTGTGTGTGTGTGTGTGTGTCTCTGTCTGTGTAGAGAGCAATGTTTATTAGGCTTGTCACACTCACTACAATTCAAATGCCCTACTTTGGCAAGGCTGCTGATGTCATTCACTGTGAAATACTCCTTTCAGAAAACTGTAACCCAGCAATCTTCATGGTGCATCCTATAACTGCATACTGCTGTAGTGTGATAAACTAGTTAGGTATGAGTTCTAATCCTAGACATGGCAACTGTGTGTGTGTGTGTGTGTGTGTGTGTGTGTGTGTGTGTGTGTGTGTGTGTGTGTGTGTGTGTGTGTGTGTGTGTGTGTGTGTATGTGTGTGTGACTGTGTGTGTGTGTGTGTGTGTGTGTGTGTGTGTGTGTGTGTGTGTGTGTGTGTGTGTGTGTGTGTCTGTCTTTGTAGGGAGCAATGCATTTTAGGCTAGTCACACTCATTACAATTCAAATGCCCTACTTTGGAAATCCCGCTGCTGTCATTCACTGTGAAATATACCTTTGGGGAAGAAGCACTCTAGTAATCCCTGTGGTGCATCCTATAAAAACTTCATGCTGTAGTGTGATACAGAACTCTGATAGGGGTTCTATTCCTACTCATGGCAGTTGTGGAAATGTTTGTGTGTGTTTCTATGTCTGTGTAGGGAACAATGCATTTTAGGCTAGTCACGCTCACTACAGTTGATATGCCCTACTTTGGCAATCCTGCTGATGTCATTCACTGTGAAATACACCTTTGGGGAAGGATTACTCCAGTAATGCCTGTGGCATGTCCTATAACAGCTTCATGCTGTAGTGTGATATAGAACTCTGGTAGGGATTTTATTTCCACACATGGCAGTTGTGGATGTTTTGTGCGTGTGTCTATGTCTGTGTAGAGAGCAATGCTTATTAGGTTAGTCACACTGACTACAGTTCAAATGCCCTACTTTGGCAAGGCTGCTGATGTCATTCACTGTGAAATACTCCTTTTGGAAGGCTGTAGCCCAGTAATCTCCATGGTGTGTCCTATAACTGCCTACTGCTGTAGTGTGATAAACTAGTTAAGTAGGCATTCTATTCCCAGACAAGGCAAGTATGTGTGTCCCTGTCTGTGTAGGGAGCAATGTGATTTAGGCTAGTCACACTCACTACAATTCAAATGCCTTACTTTGGCAATCCTGCTGATGTCATTCACTGTGAAATTCACCTTGGGGGAAGGAGTACTACAGTAATTCCTGTGGTGTGTCTTATAAAAGCTTCATGCTGTAGTGTGATATGGAACTCTGGTTGGGGTCCTATTCCCACACATGGAAGTTGTGGATGGTTTTGTGTGTGTTTCTATGTCTGTGTAGAGAGCAATGCATTTTAGGCTAGACACACTCTTTACAATTTAAATGCCTTACTTTGGCAATCCTGCTGATATCATTCACTGTGAAATACACCTTTGGAGATAGAGTACTCCAGTAATTCCCATGGTGCATCTTATAACAGCTTCATGCTGTAGTGTGATATAAAACTATGGTAGGGGTTTTATTCACAGACATGGCAGTTATGGATTTTTTGTGTGTGTTTCTATGTCTGTGTAGGTAGCAATGCATTTTAGGCTAGTCACACTCACTATGATTCAAATGCCCTACTTTGACAATCCTGCTGATGTCATTCACTGTGAAATACACCTTTGGGGAAGAAGTACTCCAGTAATCTCCTTGGTGTGTCCTATAACTGCGTAGTGTAATAAATTAGTTAGGTAGTAGTTCTAATCCCAGACATGGCAAGTGTCTGTGTTTGTCATTCGTATCCTGTGTGGAGGTGGTTGTTAGTGTTTAACAACTGGACTCAATGTAGAGCAGCTTTTGCAAATTTCTTATATGGTGGCCCTAGTATATATCACAATGTCCAACATACAGAGATAACAGATATGAAATAGCCAAGAGGCTGGGGTCTAAATCCATACCCCAACATGTGACATCAAGGCCAGGTGAACAAAGTTAGCAACCTTTGTATTACCCAGAGAACACTCTCAACCTATGTCTCATACACACACAAACACACACTTGCCTAGCCAACAGCCGCTAAGTTGGTAGTATACTGCATATTGCCCACTGATAGTAACCATGGTGTGATTGCAGCGGGCTACAGAGGGCATGGCACCCTGTTCATCAGACCAATAGGCACATACATGCCGACAGTGCACCTTCCCCATGTTCCCCACTGGACACCTGTAACACCTGTGGTGCCATGAAAGGTGACCCACAAAGGACATACCATGCCTGAAAAACATGCCCTGTATGGACAGATGCTACTGACACCAGGGAATACTGGTGTCATGCTATCCATGTAGGTGAAGGCTCAACCTGCTGTCCATTAACAGTTCCCGCCATATGAGGCCAGGACTGGCACATCTGATGATAACAATCTGTGTACACAACATGGGCCAGACACCCCAGATACAGTTACACATGTCACTGTATATGCATGTGGGAGGTGTGCACATCCCAGACACCATCCATGTCATGGACTAAGGAACACATACATGGCAAGCAATGCACAGCATTGGCCACACGCAATAGTCACCCAGGTGACTGGATGGTTAATACAATACCTACCTGTATGGGCAAATCCAGGCACTACACCCCTGAGCCACAATGCAGACCATTGTCATGTGGCCTGATGCAAAGGTATACCCATCACCTAGCCTTGTATAGCCATCTGGCACAGTCAACCACAACATACCCATGAAGCAATGCACCCATGCATGTCAGTACTGGCACTTTGTGTCTATGTGTGTGTTTTATGATGCATATGACCACATTCACACTCACTACAACCCCCATTGGCATATTGAAGCATGCTATCTGATGTAAGACACCTCCACATACCCTTTGCCCATATAACCTCTGTGTAACCCCTGTGGTGCATGTGATGCCTGCACAGTACTGTGTTGTGGCAATCTCACTAGTGATGAGTTTTATTCCTGGCCCTGCCAAGTGTGTCAATGTGTGTACATCCCTGTGAGAGTGTGGCTATGTTGACGCTGACTCCTATTCATGTGGACAGGCACATATACTACACCTATCGCATAGCTACCATATCCCTGTTGCAGATGTCACTCACCATCACATATACATTTTGAGGGATTCTCAACATGTAGCCTATGTGGTGCATCCAATAACTGCATAGTCATGTGATAGCACTACATAGTCATCAGGGGTTTAATACCCCGTACTAGTAGGTGTGTGACACAAACATGCTTAAGTTTTACTCCCCCAACCCCTCCCTGACTTGTCTTTGCCTCTGTTTGCCTCTATCACTTCCTCTCTAGTGGATGTGGAGACTTACACCTGATTTGCTTAAGCAGCAGCATGTGTATTTTAAGTGATGATTATGATCAGCTGATGGCCTCTGCACGAATTGCATGTGGAACAGCTGTGGTAACATTCCCATAGCCAATTGCATGGAAACACACTCCAATATTTAGGAACATCATATTGGTGTTCATAGGTTCATAGCTTCATAGGTTGGTACTAGACTATCAACCCTAGGGCCTATACAAGCCAAGCCATAACAATTCCCTGGCTATTTCTTCCCACACTATTTACTTCCCTGGACCCCTGTCTAGCAGAGTGACTGACGTGATCCCAGGGGTGAATTTCCTTTCTCCCATCCAATCATCAAGGTTCCTTTTGAAGAGGGCCAAAGAGGTGGTCTGCTTGACATGTATGGGCAGTCTATTCCAGAGTCTGGGGAGTCTCTGGGTCAGGGACCTATCCCTCTAGCATGTTTTGTTTATTTTGATGACAAGATTTAGATCCCTGGAGCATGTGGCTGTGAGGGATTGGAATTTTTTTAAGTGTAGCATGTCCAACAGCTCTGGGTTTGACATGGCCTTGTATGTTAAGCAGAGATCACCTCGGAGTAGATGATATGTGACAGAGTATAGCTGGAGTTTTTAAGGCGGTCAGCATAGGGCATTTGCTTTAGGCCTGTGATTTTCTTAGTGAGGTATTTCTGCTGCCTTTCCAGTTGTTGCAGATGTCTTGAGAGGTACATACCAAATGGGCATTGTATTCTATAATGGGTCTAATGAAGGATGAGTACAGTGGGACAATGACCTCCTTTTTCTGGATGAAAGGCCCATAGTAATGAGGTGTGCCACATAGAAGGATTTCCTGACTGTTGTGGCAATGTGGTTATTGAAGGTGAGATCACTGTCCACCTGTGTCCCTAAGTCTCTTATCACACTTTCAGTGTTTAGTGTATTGCCACCTATGTGATAATTCATGGGTACATGTTTTTTTCCCAAAGGGGATAACTATACATTTCTTGGCATTGAGCTTGAGTCCATGGCTCTGGCACCAAGCATCTGTTTCTGTAAGGCCCTTTTGTAGAGTATCCACATCATTTGGGGATTCAATAATGGCTCCCAGCTTGCAGTCATCTGCGAACTTTGTTAGCCAGAGTCCCTTAGTGTTGGCCTGTACTTCAGAGAAGTAGATGCCAAACAAGAGAGGTCCCAGGACTGAACCCTGACATTCTCCACTTGTCACTTGTCTGGAGCTGGATTTGGAGTCAGCTACTTTTCACTTGTCTGGAGCTGGATTTGGAGTCAGCTACTTTTACAGCATGGGCTCTGTCAGTAAGCCAGTTGGCAACCCATCGCGTGATGTAGGGATTAATGCCCAGCTTAGTAAGTTTATCTATGATTCCAGAGTGGGGGATGGTGTCAAAGGCCTTGTTGAGGTCCAGATAGGCTGTGTGGACTGCCTTACCTTCGTCCATGGCTCTGGAGACTGACTCAAAGAAGTCAATAAGGTTCAGGAGACAAGATCAGCCCTTCATGAACCCAAACTGGGTGGGTCCAGTGTTTTAAGGTTGCCAATGTCCTTGTTTATAAGTTCCATGATAATACGTTCCATGGCCTTGCAGATCAGGCTCATAAGACTGATGGGGCAGTAGTTCCCGGGATCCAAGGTGGATCCCCCCTTGTGGAGTGGGATAATGGTAGCTGTGTGCCACTCAGTGGGCACGAAGCCTGAGGTGAGGGTATGATTAAACATGACACTTAGGTGAGGTGCCAGTTCCTTTTGTAGTTCATGTAGTACACAGCCTGGGATGTCATCTGGTCCCATGGATTCTGTATTCTTAACTTTGGAGAGTGCGTTTTTCACCTGTGTGGCTGTTATTACCGGAATTTGGCAATCTTCTAGTATTGAATTTAGGGGGTGAGAGGGGGGTGAAGTTGGCACTGAATTGATCTGCCAGGTTATTGGCAATATCCTTGGGATCAGTATATTTAATGCCATGCTGTTGTAGTTCAGAGCAGATCTGAGCATTGCCATTTAGATTCTTGACATATTTATAGAATGCCTTGTGGTTGTCTTTGGAATCTTTGGCAATTTTATTTTCGTAACTAGCTTTGAAGGATTTTATGAGTGATCTCAGCATCTTACTGAGGCTGGTAAGGGAGTTTTTTTGGATCCTGGGATTTTTGTTGTAAAGTTTGTTTATGGCAGGGGGCCACCAGACTGGTTTCTTTTTTTGGAGGAGAGCATCTTGGTTCTTTTTGGGATGGCATTCACTGTGAGCAGGAACTCAATCTGTTGTTTGGCAAACAGCACCTCAGATGGATTGGGGATTTACCTCTAAATACATACACTGTGGAAACAGGCCAACACACACAGG
>NC_056726.1:1448238408-1448309381 GCF_019279795.1 Protopterus annectens
TTTCTACATTTGGGTAGGGTTGCAGAAGTACAGATAGCGTAAGTAGTATTGTGTGGATTTTATATTGCTGGACTTACAGGGTTGCTGTGTACATGTTAGTTTATCAAGGCAAGTAGTCTGTCTGCGTAACTCCCAACTGTGGACCTATCCACATGATAGCCAGAGAATAGCCTGCTATTTTTTGTCTGTGCACCACACAGATCTTTTCAGCAATAGAGCAATGGCATTCTTACAGTTGGTTGCTACCAGTACATGGCTACATCCATTTGTATTTCAGTGTTGTATTCCTACATAAAGGTATGCTTCTGAAACTCCTTCCAAAGCTATTTGCACAGTGTGTAACAGCAGAAAGGCTAATATGCCTCTGTGTTTCTGCCTCTGCCAGACCTCTCAACCAATCAGGTACATATTTGAACAGACTCAGGGAAAAGTCAAGAAAAAGTCAGGGACAATCAGTGACACCTTTAAAATATTAGTGCCATTAAGTTGAAACATTGAGAGAATCAGAACATATGAATTAATACATCTTTTCTGAAGTAAAAGAAGTGGCAGAACAAGGGCCCTCACATACAGAGTGACTATGGCACTTTTAAGCAGTTGTAAGCAGGTTTGCGTGGGTTTGTGTATTGCTGTGCATTGCTTAGCCAAGCGCAAACAAGCACAATCCCGTGCAAACCCACTCACTACTGCTTAATAGTGCTTACTCCCGCTCACTCCGCACTAATTTCTTTGAAAGAAAAGAAAATGGGGAGATAGGAAAGTGGTGAAAAAGAGGCACAAAGAGGGAAAGACAGTATGGAAAATAGCTCAGGATGTGCAGGATGGGTGTATGGAAGGTCCATAGCTGCCCATTTCTTCAACAGCAACAGCTCTGCATATGCAATAAATTTGGAGGTAGATATAAACCCTTCAACCCCTGAGAGAGGGGTGAGGACAACAAAGTATGTTGTAATGCCAATTAAATAACATTTCATGTGTCCAGTGGACATGTGTGCAAAATGGGCAGCTATGTATGGGTCGTAATTTTTTTTTGGGAGCAGATTGTCCTTTTTTTTAAGTTGAGAGTGAAATGTGGGGTAGGGGAAGTAGGTATATTTAGGGAGGTAGGTTGGGGAGGTAAACAGACAAGACAAACAAGATGCATACAGGGGTGGTATGTGACACATGTGGTGTGTGAACACCTTTGACAGGGAGGGATGTTTGGAAATCGCAAGCCCATGAGCCCCCAGATGAAAACAGTGGGACTGAGGTCCCCACCCATGGGCAGTCACCACTGCACCTTCACGGCTGTGCTGGGTGCTGTGTAGGAGGGGCAGGCTGACCCGGGAGTTGCGCCACTCGGGCCTCAAGCTGGCATAGAGGTTCTGCAACAGAACATTCAATCTCTCTATGCACCACAGCCCGGACCATTCGAAGGGTGATAGGTGACCCTCGGCCCACATTTGCATGGAGGGGCCAAGCCCCATCCCCTGCAGCACTTCCACCCGAAGGTGGCACAGGGCCAACAGAGGAGAAGGTCCCAGACTTGGCACCAGATCTGCTGGTGCCAGGTGCCATGGCCAGCTGAGGTGCGACAGGTGGGTCCACTGGCACTGGCCTTCCCATACGAACTATGTTTTGGAGAGTTTAATAAAGATATGGGTTAGTAACAGTCAACAGCATTCCCAATTAGTTATAACAGCATGCAGAAGTATTCCTATTAAACCAACACACCAGATTTTCAACAGTTGAAAAGCAAGCATAACACATGCGTATATAGAACATTAGTGGACATTACAACAGCATACAGGTTGACTTGATGGCAATAGGCCACCAATATTGTGGTATTTTAACAGTGCACATGCATAGAAATAAATGCAAATATTTATAAACCAATAGGACATATGTCCCAACAAATGTTTTGAGATTAGACATACTGACTGAGGTGTGGAATTGCATTTTTTATGCACATACAGTAGGGTGGGAAAAGATAGCTCAATTAACAACTTATATATGCTTCTAGTTTTCACTACATTCCTATTAACTGCAGTTATATGTCCCTTACATGTATTATTACACTACCCAATGTCTTATATTGTGCAACTGGATTTTGCTAGATCATTATATACATGAGCTGTATCTTACATACAAACATTCCAAGATGCAGATGTTACTGGAACATATTCTGAGAGTTGCTCGCACACACTACTGCTAAGATGGTACACTGATAGATCTGCATTCATATAATTACCTAGATATGTTCAGGTGAAAGTATCAGTTATATGTTAACAGCTCCCTACATTTCTGGTAGCACACTGACATTTCTGGGAAACACAATACCAAACTACTCATGTGCCAGATTAACCTGTACATGCTGGCAATGAATCAACAGTTGAGGGCTGTACATATGCATACAAGATACTGGCACTCCCTTCATCCACGTTATATGGGCCTACCCAAGTGTGGGTTGACACTGCTTAATACAACACTACTATTTGTAGAATGCAACAGTACAACAACATATCAAAGAAAATGACACAGACGTGTTCCATGAATCATACATTTATTAAAGGATTATTACACCTTTATTTATTGGGTTAAAATACTTTTTGAAGGCTCTCGCATTTATTTTATATAACAGTACATGCAGAATAATTACTAACCTGTCTCATGATGCAGCCTTTGCAGCCTATCTTCATGGGGCTGCTGGTTCATAGCCCAGACACCTGCATCTGTGAAGTAAATGCAGTGATATTGAGACATACCTATCCATAGTATAGACAAGCATAGCAATTCTTAACTACTTAATACAATGGCTACTTACTCAGTACTGGGGAATTATGCACTGTATGGGATTCCTGGATCCACTGGTCCAGTTGATCCTCCCTACGTCGCTTCAGGTCAGGATAATGGTGCCTGACCCACTCACAGTCCGAGGAACACCAGTGGCACTGATGAGATCATGAGCAAGACTGTTCCAGGCCTCCATTTTATATTGGGTACTCTGGTACTGGCCCCGCAGAAGTCTTTCCTCATGATTGTTGACAAGGAGCCAAACCATTACTTTGGACTCCTGGATGCCCCAGCGTTGCACTCTAAATCAAATGCCTTCACCAACACCAGCCATGCTGACTGCAGAAGGATGCTACAATCAGTAATAGCAAGTATTCCTGCCTGTGAAGCTTAAATATGCCTCATTTCCTGCACTTATTTGTGATTGGCCAGTTTTGGAAAAACTCAGCTGTAGGCACGCCTGCTTAGCTGATGTTGGCAATATTTAAAATTCCTTTGATAGATATGCGTCTGTTCAAAGTGCATGTTTGTGAAATGCTGTCATGGCTTACTGGTTAATACTGTGACTATAGTGCACAGTATCTTGATTTTGAGACCTGTCACTGCTTTTTATTTTCCTGCTGGCCAGACCTGACTGGTTAAGGTACAGTAAAGGAGGTGTGATCATGTTTAACTGACTTTGCTCAACTTTACCAGACTTTGCCCAACATTGCTCAACGTTGCTCGACGTTGCTCAACATTGCCTGACATTGCATTGCCTGATGTTGCGCTAGTTAGCGTGGTGCGCAGCTACTTGCAAATACATTGTGGTTGCACTGGTTAGCACGGTGAGGCAGCTACTCACAAATACATTGTGGTTGCACTGGCTAGCACAGTGCACAGCTACTGGCAATTGTATTTAAATATGCTCAATAATGGTAAAATGTGCAGCAGTGCTTTATATTGCTTAAAATAGGGTACTTATGCTTCAGAATGCATAACCATTTCACCTTTATATATATATATATATATATATATATATATATATATATATATATATATATATATATATATATATATATATATATATATATATATATATATATATATATAATTCATTCTCTACTACATTTAACATTTCAATGCTTTTTACAAAATTTATGCATAAAAAAAGTGTCAGGAAATATTTTTGTATGCAGATTTCCCACAGAAAATGGAACGTGCAGTAATGGGACTCAAACCGGGAATGTCTCCTCTTTGTGCGAAGGCTCTAACCACTAAGCTATTGCTATTTTACTTAATTTGCAAATATTTTTCTTATTATCCTCTTCTGGTGTCTAAGCTGCTAACTGTAGCTAAGGAATGGGCAAACCCACGCAAACCCGCGCAAATACGGGCAACTATATCGGAAGAAAAAATATATAATTCTTTTTATTTTTAATTTTGTCAGTTTAACATATGGGGGAGTGTAGTGTTACATTGTACACATGTGAGCAGACTCGCTCATGTAACTGGAAATTGCAGCTTTTCTTCATTGCAAGGGTGTGGATTTTTTGGCTGCTTGGCAGTCTGACATGCCCCCTACACTCATCCACGCTCCGTGTAAGCTTTAGAGTTGTATGTTTCAAGTGCAGCTTGTCAATGTCCTTCCATTTCCTTCCTATTCCTGTACCAAGAATATAAAGGTTCTTGGCATCATACAATATTTACCTGCCTTTCTCCCAAATACAATCATGACTGCACTTCTTTCTATTTCTGACTCCCAAGCTGTCTCAGACTACACATTCGCTGTGTTTGAACCCAAACAACTGGAGTGATGTACCTCAGACTTCAAAACATACAAATTAAAACCCAAGCTAAGATGTAAGTTAACATTTTTTCTCAAACAAAAAGATTCTTACGTATCCTTTTCCCATCGCACATTACGTAAATCATCTCCAGCTTGCCAACCTCATTCCCACTGCAGCTAACTTCTACTTTCTATTTATCAAATAATGTCCTACATCACCCTTCATTCATCCTGAATTATCCTATTGCTATGTACATTTTTAAAGAATATCTTCACAGCCACAATCCATGTAATTGTGTTCTTTCAAGAGCTGTGCATTTTTTACATTTTTATATGTATTTTATTTATTTGTATTTGGTCACATAAGTTACTGACTGCTTTGTTATATGCAAAATGCAATGAGTTTTTGGGTACATTTTTAGCCTGCAGATATTAAATAGGCTTGGTTTCATTTGACTCTATCTGCACTACCCCAAAATGGGAGATGTACACTCTGGCCCCAAAATATCAGCAGTTTGGCTGAAATTCCTTTTTTCTATCTTTTTTAAACATCTTTATTGAAGTATCACTTGTAACATAGGCAAATTTTCATTTATATAAAAGTAATCAAACTGTATTAACAAGTTAATATTAACAAACATTATACTTTAAATATATTGCTCTATATCATATAACCTAAGCAACATGAAATAAATTATTCAGCCCCCCCTTTTTAAACAATAAACATCTTTATTAAACCATCACTTACAACATAAGCAATCGTCCAGTTATATAAATGAAAACAAACCGCACCAATACAATCCTGGTTGCAAGCATTTTACATCAAAAACATACTGACACAGTCCTGTTTGCAAACATTATACTTTACTTATACTCTACCCAATCATTTTCAGTCAAGCATTACATAGCTCATTTAAGTCCTGCCTTCTTTTAAACTTCTTGCTCCCACCTTTTTCTAAAGATCTCAATTATTTTTTTATCTCTGTTGCTGTATTCACTATATTCACTACTTCTAATATAACCAGACACACAAGGACTTCAAGTGCTATGCAGTCTGATGCGGCCTGATTCTGGTGTTGCCATTTCACACTCTGAGATATGTATAATGGCTGTAAAAGATCAGTGGTTGCCTGAAACATCTTTTTCACAAAAGCACACCATCCTGTATGAACACGTTTGCCCAAAACAAGGCTTGGATGCTCCAGACATTTCCCCAAAAAATCTTTTCATTCACAGTGACCTGACTATCCATTCTCTCGGTGATTTGTGAAAAATATGTCCTAACACCTGTGCGAGGTATACTAGCTATACCATCTAAGAGGGCTGTCAGTTCCCTAACAGCCAGAGAATCCTTGAACATGACTTCATTTGGACCAACATGAATAGAAACGGATCTGTACTTCCTTACATTAAGGCATTCCAAGGCTTGCCTCACATCTATTTTTGCTCCTGGCAAGCATAACACTATTCTATGTTCATTATCTTCTCTGCAGATATAAGTATTAGTTCCTCTAATAATTTAATCTCCAATCACAAGACTATTTGCTGGCCATCTCCTAAGGATCTTCAGCTTCTAATACAGTAATATCTGCTTTATCAATTGTTACAAAGGATACATCTTAATCGCCATTAGTCTTATTAATCCCAATGTTATCACTGTGCATTAAATTCTCATCCCGCTGGTATTGTAAATCCACAGCATGGGCCATGTAGCCAACATTTGTCTTTCTTTTCTTTTTTCTCATAGTAATGTTATTCAATCATTCCATGTTCAATTTTGATTTGTTCCTTTTCACCTGCCCCCTTGCCTCTTTTTTCTACCTTCTCTTTTAGAAAAATTATGCCTTTTTTGTAGACTGAAGGTTTTCTGATAGGAAAATATCATCATTCCCTGTCACCTGTGTGTTACATAACAAAGCAGTGTCCGTTTTACTACGTATTCGCTTTCCTTTACAGGCATTAATCAGTTTCTTTTTCTTCCTTGTTATTTGTTGTGACTTCTTCCATTCTTTCTTTTTTTTGTTTCCTTCTAAACAAACCAGATCCTCAGATTGCTGAATTCTTGCATCGAGAATTCCAGAGTTGTCAGGGGCATCATCTTGTTTCATAGGGGTTGAATGATATTTGCAGACAATAGATGCATCATTTCCTAAATGCATTCTATTTGCTCTTTGCCTAACATTATTTATCTCACCAGGCCAGTCATTAATATATGGAACAACAGTTCTCAAAGTCATGCCAATTGGACAAGTGCAATCATCATCATTACATCTAGATTTACTTCTAACAATGGTAAGCAAATCATCCAACTTTTGACACGAGGAACACAGATCACCAGTGTTATGAGTTGTTACATTTAAATATGCATAGCATTTATTACACTTGTCAAAGGAAAAATAAACTTCAAAAAGATCAATAAACGGCAGGTTCAGGTTAAGGCACTTTAATCTTGCAGCAAGGAGACAAAAACGTGCTAATACAGAGTTTGTCTAACTAAAATCAAGAAGTAAAACCATTTTTATACATTTTCTAACAAGATATTGCCTACCAAGTTGATGTAAGTCAGTTATTGCTATGTTATGGGAGAGTGGCTCCCAATACAGCTGTCCATTAGCTGCTTTCACTAATATATAATCAAGTGATTCTGAATTTTCTGGTAGTTTGGAAGGATGTATCAGGGTTCGCGATGCCCCTGAGTCACACAGAAATTTAACTTCCTTCCTCTCTACCAGAAGTGTAACTTCTGGTTTTGTGTCTGCTAAGTAGAGCTCTAGGCTCAATAATGCTAAATACAAAATTTCATTCTCTTCATTATCTGTGATTTCTTGCACATCCTCTATTTCTTCTATCACATCCTCTGCTCCCTCTATCACATTCACATTTGTCTTTCCTTAGTCATTTCTTTCTAGTGATTCCTGACTACCATATAGTCAGTCCTCACCCTCCTTATCTTCCGTGGCTACCTTCTTATTTTGCTTGCAATCCCTTGCCAAATGTCCCTTTTTCCCGCATTTAAAACATTCACCCCTTTTCTTTCTCTCTTCAAACTCCTCTGATCACTTATCAGATTGTTTGTTTCCCTGGGCATTTTTCTTGCCCTTCTTCCTGGACTGTACTACAAAGACTTCCGCTCCATCTTCTACTGCAAAAACTTGGGTTTTCTTTTTCTTTTTGCTATTAAAATGCCTTTCGGCATGTCTCACATATTCAAGTAATGACTGTAATCTACTTGTACGGTGATCTACCATGTGCTTTGTAATAAAACTACTTATGGGTGCAATACTACCTTTCAAAAATGCATTCTTTAGTTGCTGCTCATATGGGGAATCATGTGTTTGGTCTTCAGGTACCTGCATTCCACAATGGTGGAAATAATCTAGCATAATATCTATCAACAGTTTCACCTTCTTGTTGGATGCATTGATTAATGCAAGTCCAGTCAGCCCTAGGCTTCCATTTCTCAGAGATTCGGTCTGTCAGACCTTTCACTCTGTTATCCAGCTCTGCGTTACTATGTGGGAGTGGCTTATGTTCTGCATCACGGGGATTCCAGTTGCCACTGATCATGTGCCAATCTGGACCTATGATTTGTCTGACTACTTTCTCTACTTCCTCTCCATTTAAATGGTAACTTAACCTCATGCCCTGTAAGTCTTCTAAGAATTTTCTAAAATTAACTTTTGGATGGGGAATTCCCTCTGTGGCTTTCCAGATGTCTTCCGATGTCCACGGTCTATATACCAGGATAGTTGGGTCCTGCCCTTCATGTCCTGCCTGAGGATTTGGTACTTCTATGAGCGGACATATCTCTTCTTTGCTCATAGCCCGTGAATTTCCATTCATTTGATATAACTCCATATCTCCTCTTGTTTTACATGTTCGAGACCTAGTCTCGACAGGATCTCTGACAAACGGTTTTGATTTTGCAGGGACAGTTGGGTATAGCGGAAGTGGATCAGTTTGTCCACTCGGTTCATATTCTGGTAAGGGAAGCGGAGGGGGTGGAGGGGCCGATGCTATTACCAAGTTATTGTCTTCTTTATTTAAAAACATTGCTTTTGAACTTTTATTCTTTTGTTCCCTGCGGTTTGCTTCCTCAAGCCACCTATGTGCCTGGGGAATGCCTAATTGGCGCAGCTTTTTTACCTGACCTTTTGCGTCGGTTTTAAGCTGTTTGACAAGTTTGATAAGTGAAGGTTTTTCTAGTTTGTCATCAAATTTGTATTTATTAACCCATTTTGTATAGTACCTAACGTTGTTGGCACATTGTAATTGCATATATTTCGCGTCTTCGGTTAACGACGGAACTCGGGATCTTTATGTGCACTTATTTCCCATGTTGTCTTAATTTAGTTAGAAAATGTTATGTAACACTTCTTATCACGTGGTACCATGATTTCTCTTTTTCACAGTTTATCTAGAATAACTGCCTACCTATCCTGTTTCCCTGATCTATGACAAGACAGCAATCTTTTTTGTCCCTGATTTGTACAATGCAAAATCTCCCTGACAAAAACAAGTACTGTAACAAGTCCCTGATCTAAAACAGAGAAAAGGTAAATTCCTCCTTACCTGAGCCTCCGTGATTGACCATCTCACTGATGGAACCGTTGACTCATCCTCCAATCGCAGATCAGAAACAGTGGCTGGCCTCTTTTGAACGACAATTCAGTCGGAGGTCTTTCAGAGCAGAAGAACAGATGTGGCCTCTTCCCCATACGGTTTCATGCCACCGGGCCCATCTGACCTGAGCTAGAGTGAGAGTTTCTGGTCCAAAGGACCAATCTGTCAAAGGAAAAATAAACTTCAAAAAGATCAATACATGGCAGGTTCAGGTTAAGGCACTTTAATCTTGCAGCAAGGAGACAAAAACGTGCTAATACAGAGTTTGTCTAACTAAAATCAGGAAGTAAAACCATCTTTATACATTTTCTAACAAGACATTGCCTACCAAGCTGACGTAACAGATCACAAGTTCTAACATAATTACTTCATAGCAGCTGTTTGTCCATGATGGCTAATTTGAGCACAAAGCAAGTACAGATTCTTCAAGCAGTCTTTGTTTGATGTATCTCTTCTTTTCTGCAGCTGTGCATGTTCTCATAACACAAACAAGGCTGATTGTTCATATTCAATCATATTATAGAAAACAGTATTGTTCTATTCATTCACTATTCATTTATTTTCCTGACCTAGCAAATAATCACCTGCTTCTCAGGACATTTCCAAAAGGCATAACATGAATTTTGCTGTGCTAGCAAATACTAGGTCAGGGTGCATCTTGCAATTTCAGAAAGCATACTGCAGTTTGAAAAAGCATCTTATAATTTCATACAGAATTAAGATGTATATAAAATAGAATGAAATATGTTAACCCTTTTAGCTTCTAATAAGCACTAAACATATATATTAATACATATTTTTCTGACAACACTGTACAAGATATTTGTGCATTAGCAAATCGTTAATTGAATACTCATTTAAGGAACCCATATTCAGCTTCAAATGAATAAAATACTGTAAAAGAAAAGAATAATCAAAATCAGTAACCACAGAATTCAAAGAGAACTTAAATCAACTTCTATGACAAAAAAAAAACACAAGAGCAATATAAAATTAAATACTAAAGTAAGTATAGTAAAGTTTTTCTGACCATACAAGTTCAGCAAGCCAGACAAAAGTTGTAATTCCTTTATGTCCCTTTCTAACAACCAACAGTGAATTTAAAAGTAAAACAACAACATATGATCAGAGTAATTTTTTTAACAAGTTATCCCATCCTACCTACAAACAGTAAAAAACAGTGATGAATAAAATATAAATTCAAATAACACTTCTGTTACCAGTCAGCTCCACAGTAAATCACAAACCAAGGTAGGATTGTTTAGATAGGCTCAGGATTTCAGATACGGGCATGTAAAATTTCCACATGCACCATCTCTTAATCTTTTGTGTGCAGGAACACTAGGAAAACACACATACATGGGTAGACAAATGAACAATTGTATGGAATACTTGTATATACTCCTCCTACAAGCCCTGAAAGTAGATACTATAATAGTTGTGGCAATAAGATGCATGCTGTGAACAGAAAGTGATGAGATACAGAAAACACTATTCATTAGTGACTGCAAATGAAATACATGAGGAAGAAGTAGACACCCCCAGCAATTGGAATATCCGACTTAGAAAGAGAACACATCAAAATAATGGAGGATCTGAGCAACAGGTTTTTCAGAGGGGTCATTAGCATTCTTCAAACTAGGCCCAAGGCAATAACCAGCATAACCAGAGGTCCACCAAGCAGAATCGATGGAAGAAGTAGCAAACCAGGGCATTATTGATGGAACGGATGAGCCGGTTCATCGTGTCAGCATCTGCAAAAACACAAAAGGTGACTTTTTAATTTACAACTATACTGACTTTGTTATCAAACCTGCCTTGATCGAGACTTTATCAAAGGGTTTGACATTTGTGCTTTGTATGAGGGCTAATTTGGCAGACTGTTTGCTTGATTTAAAACTTTTTTGCCGAAAATTGAATTTGCAACTTCTTTTTGGAAAAACTTTGTCTACACTTCCTGAACTCAGAGTATCTAGTGTTTGTAACCCCCCACTTCAGCTGACCATTAATTTATTTGAGAAAATATGCAAGGCTAACATTAGATTTCTACTGAATACATCTATGGGGAAGAGTATGAAGAACAGGAACATAGCAGCAGCAGAGCTTAATGATTTGTTTGATCTGAGAATGGAAGGGGTCAGAGTCATGTGACCTGATAAAGGTTGGGGGGGGGGCTTGTTTTTATGTATGAAGAGGATTACAAGATAAAAATTAGAGCCACACTTGAAAATGAAACATATGAGCGTGTATCATTGATATATCAAAATGTAAGAAATGCTATTAATGATTTGTTTGTTGATGGTTACATAGATGTAAACACACAACTATTTAGACATGCCAGCATCTGTTACATCTATTTTATTCTGTATTCCCAAGATACACAAAGGTATCCATAACCCACCATTTAGGCCTATTATAGATGGTAGGAATTCCATCTCATACGCTTGTGCAAGGTTTGTGGACCAGAAATTAAAGAAATATCTTGAGACAGAGGTCCACATATGTAAGGACTCTTGGAGTTTTTTAGAATCCATGAACAATTTAGAATTTAACCAAGAGTATAATTTTTTGACAACAGATGTTAAGGACCTCTATACGGTCATCCCACAAGAGTTAGGGATGGAATGGACAAGGGAATTCCTGTTGGGTAAGGGAGCACTGGGCATAAAATAGATCTGATTTTACACCTACTGGAGTTAATTCTTACTAATAATTATTTCTACATTGATGGAGCTCTGTTCCTTCAAAAAACAGGTGTGGTGATGGGCTCACCTTGTGGGGGAGCCTTCATCAATTGTGTCATAGCACATTGGGAAAAACTGATTTTTTTCCAACATAAAATTTACAGCAAGAGAGTCCGTTGGTACACTAGATACCTGGACGATATGTTGCTATTATTTGAGGGGGACTTAAGGGATGTCACAGAATTCATGCAAGTCATATGTAACATGACACATTTCTTGGATTTCACGCTTCACTTTGAGACTCAAGCAATCCCATATTTGGATGTCTGGTTATCAAAAGACATAAACAATAGTAGGTATATAGCTAAAATTTACTGAAAGCCTACATATTCAAATTACTTCTTCCACTTCAGCAGCAACCACACCTTTCACCAGAAAAAGGCTGTGGTAAAAGGTCAGATGGTCAGAGCAGCCAGAATGACAACTCTGGATTCAGATTTTGATATTGAGTGTGATCATTTAAAAGTTTTTCAGGAGAGGTTACCCCTCTTTTTTGCTGGATGAAATCATTAATGAGGTTGGGAGGAAAAGAGAATGAGGACATTTCTTACCCATATTGAATAAAGTGTTAGTTTCATCTAAACAAAGAATAATTTCAAGTGGGTGGGGTGATATAAAATTAGTCAAGCAACAATTAACAGTACACAACTTGTTGTTTTTCCCCTACCCACACTATCCCTGTTTTGTTGTTTAAATTTGGAGGCTTTTGCAGTTGCCTGCCTCACTGTAGATTTGATCTGGGACACTCCCCCTTTCCTATCTCTTTACCTCATTCTACTTAATAGGCTTCTTCTGCACTTGTTTTTAGTCATTTTTAATTTAATTGCATTTTTTAAACTGTTTGGTCTAACATTACTACGTACTCAAGTGGCTAGCTTGCATGCATTTGAATTGTTTTTACTGCTGTTTTAACTACTTTTCAGCATTAAAAAAAAAAAAAAATCTAAGCCTGTTTCCTACCTTTCCTGTAACTAGTGTAGTCCAGATTCAGATTTGCTGTATCCAGGACTGTATGTAAGCTTCTGAGCCCCCCAAGCTTTCTGTGTTGGAGGGAAGCTTTCTAGCTTATCAGTGGGAGTGGTAAGCACTAGGTAACCTATCTACCACATAAGGAGTGGATCTGGCCCAGAAATTGTAGTTATTGGCCGTTTGGGCAGTTTTTCCATCTCTCTCAACTTTCTGATTTAAAACCCCGCATTTGCACTTGTTTCCCCCCTTTCCTGTCACTAGTTTAGTCCAGATACAGATTCTTAGTTTTAGCACTTGAATTTGCTTATTCATGATCAGCACTTGTTCAGAACTTGTTTTAAGCACTAAATAACCTACTAATTACTACAGCACTCAACCTTCTTCATTACCTAAAGGAAAACAGTTTTGGTACTTACCTTCCTCACTTGCTTAGAGAAAAACAGCTCTTGTACTCACTTTCCTCACTAATCTAGAGGAAAATAGTTTTTATTCAGGCATGTCCAAGGGTCAGCTCCCAGTGTTCTCTCCTGTCTATCTGATGAATGTGGGCAACTTGGGGTAATGTAGAAATTGCCTCATGTACACAGACAACTCTCTACTCCTACCATCCAACACTACAACCTGTGAGAGATGCACTTATCTAGCCAATCTGAAGGTAAATCTCTCTCCAACCAAGACTGAACTTGACAGTCAAAAGGAGAAGGTAAACACTTGCACCACACCACACTCAACACATAGTCTCACTAAATCTACACCACCAAAATCCACACATATAAACACAAAAACATTTGTGGGGGCTCTCAATAATAATCTGCTCAAGCAACAGAGACCTCCAAAGCAGAAATGCAAGCAAACTCCACCCCCCAACACAGCCCAAATGAGACATAGCCCACAGACTCAGTGTGCCACTCAATCACAGCCAATAAGGAAAAACAATGTACCCAACACACTAGTCATAGGTGACTCTAAATCCAGGCACACTGATGTCCCACTCACCAGGATAAACAAGGTTACTGTCAGCTGCCTGTCGGGTGCCAGGATCCACCACATAACCCATGCTCTCAGGTCACTCCACAACAAGTACAAATATGACTCTGTCATTATCCATGTTGGTATGAATGACCTGAGATGTACCTCCCTGGACTACATGAAAAAAGACAAGGAAAAGCTCTACGATCTTGTAGTCCAGGAAGGTATGACCCTAGCCCTGAGTAGCATTATGCCATCACCCAGAATGATGCTGCTGTACAAGGACAAAATGACTGACTTCAACAATTGGCTAAGCTTCTGGTGTCATTCTAAAGGGATCCAGTATCTGTCTGCCTGGGATGACATGGTTGACAGACCATGATGCTTTGCCAGAGATGTCTTGCACCTGTCACCCCTGAGTTTCTGGATACTGGCTAAGGTTCTTGCCACCCCTATAGTGCCTTTTTTAGGCAAGGTTCAAATGACAAATTCACCACCGTAACAGGAACAGGCAAGCAAAAGCTGAGGGTGATGCTTCACAATACTAGAAGTCTAAATCTCAAAATGCACTCACTCGAGGCACTCCTTAAAATGGAGAACATTGATATATGTGCAGTGACAGAGACCTGGTTCAAGGCTCCAGAGAGCACCCTTGCACTAACAGGCTATAACTCATACCACACTTTTCGGCCATGTAACCTGGACCGGAACACCAAAGGTGGAGGTGTGTCCATATTCATTAAGGATATCCACACCTCCAAGCTAGTTGCTCAGCATAATGCAGTGGAGGTTATCCAAGTGCAACTAACTCTGGGTAAAACTGCAATCCAAATTGTAGCTTTCTACAGATCCCCCACCATGCCCCAGGATTCCCACTCCTTTTTTCTTTATGTACTGGAAAATATTAGGGTTCAACCAAACACCCTAATAATGGGTGATTTCAACTACCCCACCATTAACTGGGAAAACTACTCATGTACCAACTCCTTCACTCAATGCTTTCTGGAATTCATAAACTCCAATGCCCTGGATCAACTTATCCACACCCCCACCAGCGGCAACAGTATCCTAGATCTAGTCATTACCAACATGAGTGACTAGTGTTGCACACCTGAAGTCAATGCCTCATTGGTCTGATCCAACCATAAGCTAATTACCCTAGATATCCACATCCTGCCCCCACATCCTATAAAGGAAACCATGGTAAAAAATTTCTTCAAAGCCAACTTTATGCTTCTTAAGACAGAAGTGGTGAACTTCATGTCACCCATGCAGATGGATAATACAGTTACAACTACTGAATCCCACACAATTGCATGTTATAAGCACTTACATGAGTGCATGGATCGTGCTATCCCAAACAGAACCAAGATGCTATCCTCCAAAAAAAAAGAAGCCAATCTGGTGGTTCCCTGCCATAAACAAACTGTACAACAGAAGGAAGAAACTGTTGCAAAAGAGAGTAAAATCCCATGAGTGGAGGATCTCCCTGGTAAGCCTCAGTAAGAAGCTGCGATCCCTGATAAAATCCTCCAAAGATAGTTATGAAAATAAATCGCTACTGATTCTAAAGACAACCACAAAGCATTCTATAGCTATGTCAAAAATCTCAATGGCAACACTCAGACCTGCTCGCAGTTACAGCACAATGGCACTAAATATACAGTCCCAACTGATATTGCCAACATCCTGGCAGATAGGTTCAGTGCTAACTTTACCCTCCTCTCACCCCCTAAAGAGCCCATCTCTATACCGGAAGAATGCAAAGTTCTTATAATCATGGCTGCACAGGTAAAAACCACACTCTCCAAAGCCAAGAACACAGCATCCATGGGACCAGACAACATCCCAGGCTGCATTCTACATGAACTACAGAATGAACTAGCACCCCACCTAAGTACCATGTTCAGTCATAGCCTCACCTCAGGCTTTGTGCCTGCTGAATGGTGCACACTGACAGTTATCCCACTCCACAAGGGGGAGCCACCACGGACCCCGAGAACTACTGCCCCATCAGCCTGACAAGCCTGGTCTGCAAGGCCATGGAACGTATCATCAGGAACTTATAAACAAAGACATTGGTAATCTCCAAACTCTGGACCCCACCCAATTCAGGTTTGTAAAAGGCAGATCATGTCTCCTAAACCTGATAGACTTTTTTGAAGCAGTCACCAAAGCCATAGATGAGGGTAAGGTGGTTCACACAGCCTATCTAGATCTTTCTCAGGCTTTTGACAACATCCTCCACTCTGGAATTATAGATAAACTCACTAAACTAGGTATAAATCCCTATGTCACAAGATGGGTTGTCAACTGGCTCACTGACAGAACCCACACTGTGAAAGTAGCAGACTCCAAATTCGACCTCAGACCAGTGACAAGTGGAGCACCACAGGGTTCAGTCCTGGGTCCTCTCCTGTTTGGTATCTACTTCTCTGAAGTACAGGCTAATACAGAAGGTCTTTGGCTAACGAAGTTCACAGAAGACTGCAAACTAGGAGCCATAATCGAAACATCTAACGATGTAGACATCCTACAAAAGGGCCTCACTGAGACAGATGCCTGGTGTCAAAGCCATGGCCTCAAGCTCAATGCCAAAAAGTGCATTGTCATCCCCTTTGGTAAAAACTCTGTACCCATGAACTACAGCATAGGTGGTAGTATACTTAACACTGAAAGTGTGATAAGAGACCATGGGACACAGGTGGACAGTAGTCTCTCCTTTGATAATCACATCGCCACAGTAGTCAGGAAATCCTTCTACGTGGCACACCTCATCACAAAAGGCTTCACATCCAGAAAAAAAGAGGTCATTGTTCCTCTCTACTCATCACTCTTTAGACCCATTATAGAGTACAATGCCCCTTTTGGTATGTACCTCACAAGACATCTACAACAACTGGAAAGGCTGCAGAAATACCTCACAAAGAGGATTACTGGCCTCAAACATATGCCCTATGCAGACCATCTAAAAAAACTCCAGCTTTACTCCGTCACATATCGCCTACTCAGAGGTGATCTCCGCCTAACATACAAAGCTATGTCAAACCCAGAGTTGTTGGACATGCTCCACTTAAAGAAATCGCAATCCCTCCGAGCTACACACTCTAGGGACCTAAACCTTGTCACCACAATAAACAGAACATGCCGGAGGGATAGATTCCTGTCCCAGAGACTTCCCATACTCTGGAATAAACTACCTATCTATATCAAACAAAGCTCCTCATTAGCACTCTTCAAGAAAAATCTTGATGATTGGATGGGAAATAGGAAATTCACCCCGGGGATCACTTCTGTGGCTCTGCTTAACAGTGGCACAGGAAAATAATTTTCTTGGGTGGCAAAAGCCAGGATATCTTTTTGGCTGGGCTTGTATAGGTCCCAGGGCCGATAGCCTAGTACCTACCTATGAACCTATAAACCTATGAAACTACTGAGAAAATTGATTATAAAATCAGCTTTCTAACAACTTTTTCAACTGATGCCATCGACCTCAGGAACATATTAAGTAAAAATTGGGCTTTGATAAATGATGCCAGTAATTTAAGGAACAAACTTGGACTAGAACAAAGGATCATTTTTAGAAAGGGTTTTAACTTGAAATCATTATTAAATAAAGAAATAAGGCCCATGTTCCCAATAAGGGCATGAAGAAGTGTGGTAGATGCCCTATAGGTAAATATGTAGAAATAACCTGCTCAGTGAATATAGGAAACATGAAATTAATCTTGGCAGGGAAATATGATTGTAACACAAAGGGAGTTATTTACCTAGCAAGATGCCAACAATGCCCCGTATTCTACACTGGGAAGATGGAGAGGCATTTTAAACAAAGGATTTATGAGCACCATTATGCCATCAGCAAACAGGATAAAAATAATGCTTTAGCCAGACATGTATTGGAACAAGTTGATCACTGCTTTCACTACACTATTGTTGAAAACGTAGAAGTTAGCCGGGGGCGGGGACTATGGTCATTAAGGCTTGAGGAGAGGAAGTTATTTTGGGAATTGAAGACTAATGCTTTTTCCTTCCCTGACATAAACGATACTTGTTCTTTAAAATGTGTCTTAAAACTATAATCTTTAACCAGATGAAAACTCTGACAGTGATACAAATGTTTGTCAGTATGTGAATTTTAATAATTATACATATATATATTTTAATATATGTATTTTCATGTATGGTATATATTTCTTTAAATGGCTTTTTGGAGTTGTATTTGTGCTTGGGAGTGGTTATGATGTCATTATTAACTGGTATTTAAGTTGTTTAGTACTGCACTTTGATATCTGAAGAAGTTCTTTCATTGTGAGCAAACAAAAACGCTAACAATAAATTGTGAATTTTGAGCTGGCATTTATTTCAGATGAAATACTTGGACATGGGAGATGTGATACATATCATTAAACCTGTACTGTGATGGAACTCATGTCAGAAATCACTCATTTGGAGACAGTTCATCAGCAAGTATGTGTGTGAATGCATATGGTCATGGTATAAAAGTGCCATAAGGAGAATTAATCACAACATATCTATGCAGTAAGTCATTACTGGCTACCATCAATTGTTTCATTCACTGCTTCAGTGTATATCACATGGGACTTGAAAGCCTGTCTACATAAGTTGCAATCACATGACATGTATTAACTAATGCAGCTACACAGTCTGTACACTTGTGAGAAAATACACATTTGATGGGTATGTGACATTATTGGAAACTGACAAATTAATTCAGCATTGTGCAAAAGGCAACAGTAATTGTTGGATGACAGGCACTCAACATGCTTCATAGACAGCTGCAATATCACATTAGGGTTACAGTGAACTATGGAAGCTGTGGAAGTTGAGATAATACATTTTAGACAAGGCTATAACACTAGTGTTGCCATCAGTGCATTATCACTAACCTCCATTGCATGACTGACAGCAGAGTCATGCGGCCAAAGGCAAATTCTCAGCAGTTTTTCCACAGGATGAGGAATGACAATTATTATTCCCCACAATTTATTAGTGAAGCTGCTTTGTGTTAACAGTCAAACAATGGAAGATGCAAGACATTTATCATTCAACTGGGCAGCAAAATCACCCACCATATAAAAAACAATAAAATATCACACATCACATCTGTTGTGTAAGCCATTCCAGTATGTCATTAGTGTTCTCTCTTTTTTGTTTCACACACTCAAGCCAGGTAGACAGCACCGGATGTGAACACCTGCCCATGTAACTCACAGTCTGAAGATCTGTGCAGTACCTCCTGATGTCACAGAACTAATGGCATTGTTCTCAAAAGGCACTCAGTTGAAGTGATAACATAAACACTGTATTTTAATGCATATGGGCTCCCTTAAAAGGAAAAAGTTTTTCAGTATAGGAAATTGCACAGATATTAAACATTCATTATATATCAGGAAGTTAGCATTATCAATAAGAGATCATAATAGCATGAATTGTTTGAAAAGATGCAATATCTTAGGAATACAATGAGTATCAAGCATTAGTAGCATAATGTACAAAGGCGGGTTTGAGAAAAGACATGATGTAATTGATATAATTCATATCTAAAACTATAAGTATTGCGAGAACGCCAATAAGTGCCTCCACCAAGAAAGGAAAAGTCACGATAAACAAACTGTGAATCAATCGCGTTTTAATGTAATATAATATAATATAACATAAAATAACAAAAAGGACAACTCCAAACTAACAGACAAACTGGTGGTAAAAATGACAAACTGGTGGAAAAAGAGCAAGCAAACAAGCAAACAAACAAGCTAGTTAAGCGCTTTCACCCACAAAACTGGGCTTCTTCAGTACTGGTTTTCAGTTATTACATCACCAAATTTAAGCCTTTTTTGGTGCCAAAAGGAAGTTGCAGATTTAAAGTGATATACACACTACACATAGAAATGTTTCATAGTAATAAACCAACTTTCAACGCTACTGGTACAAAACACTTATAAAAAATACTTATAAAAACATACATCAAATGCAAAAATAAGTGCAGAAATCACTAAACCTACTAAATGCATCTGGATGAAATACAAGTGCCAGAGATACAGTAATTTAAAAACTGTGAAAATAATAAGGTTAATGTATTTATGAACATAACATGCGTAAATGTATTCAGTACATACTATAACACAAAATATAAAATAAAATATACCTCAAAATGTAGCAAGCACTGAACAATGCTAGACACAATAATATTACACTATAATATGTAAAACTGCATAAAAATTGCATAAAAAATCCATTAAAATTAATACATTAGAAAATTAATATATTAATAAATATGAATAGGGGCAGAAATTGATGTGTTAATAATTTTTTATAAAACATTTTTTAAATTTTTTTTAAAAAATATATATATTAAAATCGTAATAATGCAAAATTTTTTATGCAATAAAAACTAGATACGATGATGAATTTTTACAAAATCTCCAAGAATGGTTTTACTGAAATGTATTCATTCAGTCCTGGGGGAGTTGTGGCATCTAACAAAATTTGCCACTTCGCTTCCTTGTATTTCAATAAACCCTTACAATCACCTCCTTTGGGGGTCAGCCTTTATAACTTCTAAAATAATAAATTTAAATATATGATCAGACCCTTCCCTGTCAATATGTCTATAAAGAGCATTGTTATTATCTTTGGTCCTTATACAGTATAAATGGTCGTATATCCTTTTCCTAAAATTTCTCTCTGTTTTTCCTATGTAAAAACCAGAGCATTTTTGACATTTACTTAAGTAAACAACCATTTTACTGTTACAATTACCAGCCTTGCTTGTGATTCTATTCCTATGTACATTGTCTAGCTGTAAGTGTCTTTCTTCCAAAATGTGTTTACACTGATTACAAGACCCACATTTTCTAGTTCCATTAAAAATACTCAGTCCACTAGTATTGCTATTGATGTTATAATTCTTAAATTCCATTAACTGTTTGATATTCATCCCCATTCTATAAATGAAATTGGGTCCATTACATACTATTTTGGACAAGTGGGTGTCATCAGCTAGAATGTACCAAAATTTGCTTATAATTTTCTTAATATGCTCTGTGGCCAAATTAAACTGTACAATACATGCTCTATTAAATCTTTCAGGGGTTAAAATTGTGTCTTTTACTGGAAGTACATTCTCCTCTTGTAAATCACACATAGACTGACTACCTAATAAAGGTTTGTACCTAATGTTTCTAAAAAGCAATATGTAAGTAATAACGTCTTCCATCATACTAATAGGATATCCTCTTTGTATGAATAAGTCTTTTATATATTCCAATTCCACTTTTAAATATTCATCACCTGATGTCATTCGAGCTGCCCTAACGCATTGTCCCTTGAAAATATTTTTCTTTAATTTTTCTGGGTGGCAGCTGGTATATTCTAAATAGTTGTTGGAAAAAGTATTTTTTCTATATATAATAGAGTTTAATTTCTGGTCATGATATGATATAAAAGTGTCCAGATATGGTACTCCAGTTTTGTTAACCGAATGCGTGAATTTTAAATATTCACTACTACTATTTAAAAAATTTTTTAAAATAATTTTAATCTATTCTCATCGGCCTCCCATAAAATATAAATGTCATCCAAAAAACGTGAATAATACGAAATGTATTGAAAAAATTCACTGTTGAACAAAACAGTGTCTTCCCAATGAAGCATCACTAGATTAACGTAGATGGGGGCGCACGCTGCTCCCATCGCGACCCCTCTAATTTGCTTAAAATATTCACCTTCAAAAAATATAAAATTGTTGTCTAATACAATAGCCATCATCTCTTCTAATAAGCAGGTGTCATCCCATGTCATATTCACATATTTTCTTATACTACTGGTGAATGCTTCTAACCCTTTTTCCTTGGGTATACATGAAAATAAATCAATTACATCTATGGTCAAAAAATAAATATTATCAAAATTCCTTTTTATTGGATAATTTTTTAAAAACATCCAATAATTCTTGATCATACGTGGAATTTTTTTTGTACAAAAATTTTAGTTTAGTGTCTATATATTTCCCCATTGGGAAAGTCTTGGATTTACTTCCTGAAACAATCGGTCTCAAGGGGGGGTCCACTGCATCCTTATGTACCTTAGGAATACCTATGAGAGTAGCAAGTTTAGGGGACTTAACCTTTAAATATTCATATGTTTCTTTGGTTATATGCCCATCAATGTAATATTCCTCAATATAGGAGTCTATCCTAAAGTATGCTATATTCAACTCATTCAAAGAAATAGAAAGGTAATTACCAGAATAATGAAGGATGTCATAGATTTTCTTGGTGTATTGGATGTTGTCATATAAGACAACTCCACCCCCTTTATCAGGTTTCATTACTCTAATATTATGATTCTCTCTGATATTCATTAAAGACTTTCTCTCTTCAGAGGTCAAATTATTAATACTAGTTATTTGTTTCAACATTTTAGTTTCTCGATATAATTCTCTTGTTGTCATTTTTCATATAATTCCACTTTGGGATGGGACGGGGGTGTGAATGAACTTGTTTTCTTTAACTGTGTATTAGCATCTGTATGAAACTCAAATGAATCAGTACCTACTTTGAAAATGTTGTTGAAATAAATGTTTAAATTATTTTTTCTAGTGAATTTTTTGAAAATCTATTATAGTGTCCACAATATCAAATTTCGGGTTAGGAATGTATTTCATCCCTTTTGCAAATAAGTCAAAGTGTGATTTGTCTATAACTAAATCTGTGTAATTAAATATGTTAAAATTAATGTATCTATAAATGTTTCCACTTCTTAAAATATCATTTCCTTTCTCATATCCATGACAAATAGTAGCATTCCTGACTTTTTCTTCTAATACTTTGTTCTCCCCGCATGATTCTGATAACTGTTCCTATACGGTTGGGTATAATCTCTCATCTCCTTCTGAAAATCCCCCTCAAATTTGTTTCTCCTATATGTTTGCTTATTATGGTAATAGTTATGGTTATTACTTTGATGTGTATATCTCTTGTTACCTCTGTTATGAGGGACCTCACTAAAATTATTATAACCTTTGTCATTATTCACAATTGGCCATTTGTAAGCTGTATTCCTTATATATTGCTCACTGTCCCTTTCTAACTTTTTGAATTTCCGTTTGGTTAAATTAGATGCCCATTTATTAGCTTCCAGAAATTGTTTATTATATAGATTTTCCCATTCTGGGAACAAGAGATCATCAATAATACTATTGTTTAACTTTTCAGCTTCATTAATTAGTTTGCTAAGCTTGTCATCATTGTGTTTAATAAGCAGTTGCATAAAGTTAAAACCACAAACATCAAAAAAAGCATTAAATTCTGTCATCACTTCATCAGATAAATCAACCCCTAATGGTGTTTTAAAAACCTCAAACCCATAGGCACAATTTTCTTGTCAATATTTCTTGATAAATAGGCATTGTCCATTTTAAGCCCATTAATACTTTTTAACTTTTTGCCTAATATAAAAATCATGTTTTTTAAGTTCCCATATTCAGAACCATCAGGATTTGGTGTAGGTTTGCTGCCTCCAAATTCATCCATTTGGTGGTTCACAGTCAAAAAATTATTACATTTATTGTTTGTAGTATTTCCCACGCATGGCCCATTCGTCCTTCCAACACTATGGGCCAAGCCAGGATAAAAATTGTCAGTGTCTTTCTTCCTATGCTGTGAACTTTGTCCAGTAACAGTGGAATACGTTTTAGTAGGAAATGTTCTCAAGTTTGGCGCCAGTTCTTAAAGCTCATTAATATCATATACAGAAAAATCAAAAGTAACATCTGTAAGATTGATTTTACTACTATTAAAAGATTCACGTATATCTAGTCCATTAGTCACATTTTCTCTAATAGCACCCTGGCCATTAGGTATGTCCAAACTGTCTACTAATGCTTGCTCTTCGCCTCTGCCACGGGGTTTAATAATACAAGGTGTGGCATCGACATGCTTATTATACGACCATTTATACTGTATAAGGACCAAAGATAATAACAATGCTCTTTATAGACATATTGACAGAGAAGGGTCTGACCATATATTTAAATTTATTATTTTAGAAGTTATAAAGGCTGACCCCAAAGGAGGTGATTGTAAGGGTTTATTGAAATACAAGGAAGCGAAGTGGCAAATTTTGTTAGATGCCACAACTCCCCCAGGACTGAATGAATACATTTCAGTAAAACCATTCTTGGAGATTTTGTAAAAATTCATCATCGTATCTAGTTTTTATTGCATAAAAAAATTTGCATTATTACGTTTTTAATATATATTTTTTTTTTTAAAATTTAAAAAAATGTTTTATAAAAAATTATTAACACATCAATTTCTGCCACTATTCATATTTATTAATATATTAATTTTCTAATGTATTAATTTTCATGGATTTTTTTATGCAATTTTTATGCAGTTTTACATATTATAGTGTGATATTATTGTGTCTAGTATCGTTCAGTGTTTGCTACATTTTGAGGTATATTTTATTTTATTTTATATTTTGTATTATAGTATGTACTGAATACATTTATGCATGTTATGTTCATAAATACATTAACCTTATTCTTTTCACAGTTTTTAAATTACTGTATCTCTGGCACTTGTATTTCACCCAGATGCATTTAGTAGGTTTAGTGATTTCTGCATTTATTTTTGCATTTGATGTATGTTTTTATAAGTGTTTTGTACCAGTAGGGTTGAAAGTTTGTTTATTACTATGAAACACTTCTATGTGTAGTGTGTATATCACTTTAAATCTGCAACTTCCTTTTGGCGCCAAAAAGGCTTAAATTTGGTGATGCAATAACTAAAAGCCAGTTATGAAGAAGCCCAGTTTTGTGGGTGAAAGCGCTTAACTAGCTTGTTTGTTTGCTTGTTTACTTGCTCTTTTTCCACCAGTTCGTCTGTTAGTTTGGAGTTGTCCTTTTTGTTATTTTATGTTATATTATATTATATTACATTAAAATGCGATTGATTCACAGTTTGTTTATCGCGACTTTTCCTTTCTTGGTGGAGGCACTTATTGGCGTTCTCGCAGTACTTTTAGTTTCAGTTGTCGTTGCTTTTTACTATAATTCATATCTATGAGGAGCAAAGTTAGCAGAAATACTTAGGGAATTTATAGAAGATCTGATTGTCGTTAATGATACAGAAATATTACTGGTTTACATTAAAATATCAAGAAAAGTTTAATAATTTCAGCATCCTTGAGACTGAATTACAAACTGGCCATTTTTAATCCCACTTTATGCTTAGGCTCTGAAATATTATAGAAATGAATCTGAAGATTGTCATTGCACCAAAGATAATTATTTGCTTATTTGAAAATGGTGTGTGTGTGTGTGTGTGTGTGTGTGTGTGTGTGTGTGTATGATACACACTACTGAGTTGTTAAAGAAGAAGAATATACATCTATTTTAGCAATGGATGACCTAAAAATCAACTAAATTTATGTTTATGTCAATTTTCAAGGTCAGTTTTAATTTTGCCCAATGTGAAATTGAAATTTAAAATACAGATGCCACATTTATACTCGACTCCTAAGCATTTTAGCTCATCCAGTTAAATGGTAATAACATAAATACCTATTGGTCATAATGGAGAACACTGGACCATGCATAAATTGCAGTCATGAATGCAGTGCTGGTTTCTCTTAAGTCACTACAAAGGCCAGCCTTCAATGAGCATGAAGCTTGTTTTGTTTTCATTTTTATTTTTTAATTCACTTAAAAAGCTAACAGAATGTTTTAGATCACTATGATGTGATTTTAATCCTCAACAATTTACCAGAAAATCAAACAGCTTACAAGGACGGGACAAAAGTATGAAGGCACACCATCAATGGTCTTATATAGTTAGACAGGACAACAAGTTTTGCATCAGCATGTGTTTTCGCAATGGTATGAAATACGATTGAGATGGACAAGGCAAAATTCAGAGATGTTAAAAAGTTAATAGGACAGCAGCTTTGCATCAACATGCACTTTCTGAAACAACATCAAGAAGAAGTATAAAACTCTAATGCCTGACATTATTGACAGATTTCAATTTTCAGTGGTTTACCAGAGAATTTAACATTTTGTGAGGAGCATAGCAAACATTTCCTGGACTTTATACCGTATAAAAAAAATAAATAAAAAGAGCCGGTGAAGTGGGGAATTAAAACTTTAATAAACTCTAAAACAACACCAAATAATACAGTGCAATAAAAGGAAGAAAAGGGATAAGTGCTTTCACACCTGCTCAGGGTGCTTCATCAGATCAAATTAAAATACAATTAACAAAACATTAATATATTAAAGCTACCACCTCAAACCATGTGATCTCAAAGCTGGTTTTAAAGGGTATATTTATATAAACCTCTACCCCTTGTGGCTTGTAACAACATGATCCACTTAGCCTCAAGACTCTCTGTATGAATTCTTACATCACCAACCCTAATAGTTATATGGTACAACTCCAAAATAAGAAATTTAAACACATGCATACAGTCTACATTTATGACATGTTTACCCCGAGCATTTGTAATATCTCCCTTGCTAATACTATATACTATATAAATGTTCCCCTTATATGATCTCCGAGGCAATGATTTGTCTTACCCAGACAATAACATTGACAATCCTCACAGACTGCCAAATAAACAACATCCTTGGTGCCACAATCTGCATAAAAACTAAACTCAAAAATACTTCCTGTATCTGCATGTGTAAAACAGCTCCCTCCTTTAATGTTCCTACATGCATTACACCCTCTGCATGGATAAGTACCTTTCTTAGCTAAGTTTTCCAGATTCCTCATCTCAACATTTAAAGTTTTGTATTTCCTGGACTTTATTAACACAAATACCCTTTACCAGATAGTGGTCACACCCACCAGAGGTTCAAACACGCTGAACCTGATATTCACCAAAATGGGAAAGCACAGCATTCCCTCCCCCAATGTCACATCCTCACTTGTGATGTCAGTCCACAAAGCTTTTTCTTTTGAAACAAAAATAAACCCTGTAACCCTAGCAAACCCTGTAACAGCTAGGAACTGTTCTGAAGAAAACTACATCCTATTCTTTGTCAAAATTGAATGCCCCTCTCAAACTGGAGCTCACAGAAACTTATGCTAAATTGGTCATAAAATCCCTGTACAACCATGTAAATGTGTATATAGAAGCTGATGTACATACCGGAAGTAACCTCACAACAAACCACACTGGGGAAATCCTAACCTTAACAAGGTTTACAACAAAAAGAAAAAAGTCATGGCTAAAATCAAGAACAACTCCCATAATGATAGGAGCTCTCTAATTAAACTAAACAGGAAACTACAATGACTAATTAAGTGTAACAAGGCCTTTTATGAGATCAAGATAGCTTCACAGGCTAAAAACAACCACAAGACCTTCACCAGCTCTGCCTGAAACTTGAAAGGCACACAGCAGTGTCCTGAACTAGTGGTTAGTGGTGCCACTTTCACTGAGCAAAGCAACATAGCAAATTTACTGGCTGTCAAATTCAGGTCAAACTTCACCCCCTCCTCTCTCACCTTTCCCCTTAAAACACCTACTAACACAACCTCTCAACTATTAATAGGCAGCAGGTTCTAGCGACACTCAATAAGGCCTCATTGAGCCATGACAATATCCTGGGAGGCCTCCTAAATAGCTTGATTCGTGACTTATCGGGACAACTTGAGCCACTTTTCAAATATCGCCTCAAAGCAGGCTTTGTACCAGGAGAATGGAGTATTGCAATAGTTACCCCACTTCAAAGGATGGATCATCAACTGAACCCAGAAACTCCAGCCTCATTAGCCTGATTAGTCTAATATACAAGGCCATGGAACAAGTTATCGTGCAAATGATTACCAAAGACATAGGCAACTTCAGTCACTACACCCAACCTAGTTTGGTTTTGTCAAGGTCATGGGTATAAAACCTGGTGGACTTCTTAAGAAGGTCACCAAGGCAATGAATGAGGGGAAAATGGTGTGTTCTGCCTACCTGACAAACTCGCCAAACTGAGCATAAACCCCTACATAACTCACAGGATTGCTGGCCGGCTCAAAGACAGGACCTAGAAAGTCAGGATTGGTGATACCACCTCCACTGAGATACCAGTCACCAGTGGGATACCTCATGGCTCTGTGCTGGGACCACTCTTACTTAGCAGCTACTTCTCAGAGGTAAAGGTTTTAGTGGCTATGTTAGAGATGAATTATAGAATAGTTAATAATGACACATGGTTATTATGGAAAATCAAGTAAACAGCATTAACACATATTGTCTGCAATCTGGAAACTCACTACAAAGAGTGTTTTTGAAGATAGAAGCTTTCATCTTTTCCTACAGCCAGTTTCAAATAAGATTGAGCAAGTTTTGCCTAACAAGGAAAATAAAGTATAAAACCCATGGACAGATAAGATTCTTGGGAAGAGGGATGAGTGAGAAAGGGCCTTTATAAAGGCTTTACATTTATACTAATTTTCTGTGATGAATATTCAGTCATAGCTTCATGGTAGAATTATCGAAGAGAGTTAGCTTTGTGTGTTCATATAGAAAACCACTGCTATGCTTTTGATACAGATGGCTACAGCACCTTTTGGCAGGGAATCTTGAAAAATGCAACATGAGGATGACTGTCTTCATCTCCAAAACATTAACATGTAGACTCATCTCTGACGATGATCATGCACTTTTGACAGCCTGCCCTACTTACTGACCCCCATATTTAGACAGAGGTGCTGGTGGTGACTGCTAGTATAGGATGAAAGGTAGGCTGAATGGATTGCCTACAGTTAATTTTGGAGTGTGAAATCACCACATCAGATGCAATCTTCGTTCAGCTTTTCCCGGTTAGGGGTCGCCACAGCGGAACTCCGGTCTGCTAATGATTGGCAGTAGATTTTTATGGTGCTGAGGTGTCAGCTTGATGCCCAACCTTCAACAAAGGCACCCCCATTCTACGCATGTCTTTTGAATGCCACTCGACCACGGGGAGGACATGCAGACTCCACACAGAAGGCGCTCCAGTCAAGACTCAAATGGGAGAACCTCTTGCTGTGAGGCAACAACACTACTGCTGCACCACCGTGGCTATATACATCAGATGCAGTCTTCATGTTCTTGAAATACTGCTTTGTAGCATAACTGGATATAATTGAGGTCTCTACTTTAAAGTCCACAGAAGATTTTCATGTAAAATAGTGCCTGTCATTATCCTCAAATCCTTAGACATGCAAATGCTGTCACTGTCTGAAACTGAACAGTTTGTGAGAACATATCTTGTGATATTTATTTATTTTTATTTATTTTATTTAACATTTATTGACCTGGAGAGTCCAACTAGATTCCACAGAGCCTGTTTTCAGCAGAGGCCCAGGGAGAAATGCTCCAGATGCATGTCTTTGGAATGTGGGAGGAAACGGGAGTACCCGGAGGAAACCCACGCGAACGCAGGGAGAACATGCAAACTCCACACAGAAGGCACCCCAGCCGAGAATTGAACCAGAGAACCTCTTGCTGTGAGGTGACAACATTAACCGCTGCACCACTGTGATATATGGTTTATTGCCTTGCGATGATTAGCCCTGCAGGGCATAGTGTCTAGGGTACAGCATATAAAGGTCAACATATGAAATGGTTCCAATAGGGATTTTGCATGTTCACTGTAATCCTCAGTGACTGAAGAAAAAATGATCCATGCTGGAATGGATAGGAACCAGTCAACCAGGTAAGAAAACACCTTTATCTATTGTAACCTCTGGTTTGTTTAAACCACAGATTTACATTTTCTGAACACCATGGTGTGAAGTGAAATTGAATGGCAAAGTCTATACTTGGGAATGACTTACACCTACACAAAGGTGTAGATACCTTCTGGACTTTTTGTCAACTTTTGCTTTATAGTAGGCATCTGGGAGGCCAAAACTCCAAAACACACATACATACACACACACACACACACACACACACACACACACACACACACACACACACACACACACACACACACACACACACACACATAAGCACATACACACATCCCGAAAAGGACATTCTGATGAAATCATTACATAATGTACTAAGGTGTAGCCATTACTTTGCTTTGGAGAAAAATTATTTGTGTGTGTGTGTGTGTGTGTGTGTGTGTGTGTGTGTGTGTGTGTGTGTGTGTGTGTGTGTGTGCGCTAGAGTATCTGTGTCTACATGCATGCTGAAGCATGTTTTGTTTTGGAATTAGTGTTCATGGGCAGTGAAGCTATTACTGTGTGTGTTCTGTATAAAAAGCACCAAACAGAGAGACAAAAACTAGACTGAATCATCACTGTCATCATCCTTTTCCTCCTCCTCATTATCATCATTCTCTGTCTATCTCAGCTAATTCTTTGTACACATCATCAGTGAATGTCCCATGTCAGCTGTGTAGTTTCTGAACCATTAACTTTTATGTAACTAGAGACAGGAGTTTGTGAAACTGTTCTTCTGCATTCCATAGCTACATGCTAACAATGTTTTAGAAAGGTTAAGGACATTTGTGAAATCATTTGTTTACATTGTAAATAGTGTGTAGTTTTTTTGTACTTGTTTTTTGAATTATAAATATATTCCCTCCTGAAAACTTTATATGTTTATCTTTTGTCATGAGTTATACCCGAAAAGAAAATCTTGGCCAATCCACTTAAAAGTTATCAAACAAAATAAACAGAAAAATAAGAACACAGACAGATAGATAGTTTGGTAATGAGATAAATAGTAGAGAAATAGATAGATAGATAGATAGATAGATAGATAGATAGATAGATAGATAGATAGATAGATAGATAGATGGATGGATGGATAGATAGATAGATAGATAGATAGATAGATAGATAGATAGATAGATAGATAGATAGATAGATAGATAGATAGATTGATAGATAGATAGATAGATAGATAGATAGATAGATAGATAGATAGATAGATAGATAGATAGATAGATAGATAGATAGATAAATGGATAAATAGATAGAGACACAGATAGATAAATAGGTAAGTAGATGGGCTCATAGGTTCATATGTGAATATTGGGCTAACTGCCCTGTAGGTGTATTTTAAGCCTAGCCAACACCAAGAGGTCAGTATCAAACCCTGTGCCTTGTGTTAATGAGGCAAAGATCTTAACCATAGATAGATAAATAGAAACAGAAAGACAGACAGACAGATAGATAGATAGATAGATAGATAGATAGATAGATAGATAGATAGATAGATAGATATACAGATAGCTAGATAGATAGATAGGTATATGGCTAGACAGATAGACAGACAGACAGATAGAGGACCAGTAAGCCACTAGCTATAAATATGACAAGAGCTCGGTACTGTGAAATTGTTAACACTCAGTTCAGAGCTTCAGCCATGACTGCACATGCAGTCCTGCCATTCATTTCTGAATGCTGATACTGTTCTCCCACACCTTTGGAACTGGCTCATCAGGCTCCTTGAAGACTTTTTAGCTGAGCTCTTTGCTCTGCCCTAGTTACACTTCTGGATAGATAGATAGATAGATAGATAGATAGATAGATAGATAGATAGATAGATAGATAGATAAACAGATAGACAACAAGACAAGGACTTTGTGGGAAATGTCTTACAGCACATTGATTCCTACAGTGAAGCAGTCAACTTCCAATGCTTTTGAAGTGAGGATAGTAGCAGTTTGGACAGTCGTGCTTGCTCTGTGCAATGCATGATCCTCAAATTATTTGGAAAATATAATGATTTATTTTATTCTGCAATTATTAAACTATCTGAAAAATATAAAACTGACCATGGGGAACAGATTGTGTGCAATAGAAGAAAAAGTGAGCCCCCAACACATACACACAATAGTTGTGATAACATGTAAAATCCTGTGGCATTTAAGTAGACAGATGTTTCTGTTCATTAAGGGGTCGATTATGTATTTTCTTTACTAAGTGGGCATTTTCTCCATTTTTGTTGATATCCTTCAGTATCTGTATTTTTTGCACAGTGAGTGCAGAAGTTAACTAGTTATTCTGTGCTAGAATTAACTGGTGGATATTCATTCTGGGTGTGAAACAAAGCATCTCACATCTCAGTCTTTCATCTTGGTAATTGCCATTTTAATATGCTCTGCTGCTAGACTGGAATACATGATTTTTGCCAGCCAGCATTCCTTCTTAGCCTGGTCCTTTTTTTTCTATCTCCCATTTTTCCTGCATTCTTCCTTTCTTTTGATGACTTCCTGGACTTCTGCATTCCATCACAAGTTTTCCTTATGTACCTTATTTCAGTAACTGGCTCAGCTGCATATCTGTTCTATAGTCCTCCCATATGTTGTTTCGAGACATTGCCATTCATCTTCATCTCCACATATTTCCTGTTCTTTCTGAGGGGTTAGAGTTATGAATATTTCCTTGGATTTTTGTGCATTCTCTTCAGTCAATATCCAAGTCTTCAGCCTAGTTTCTGTTGACCTTAGAGCCTTCCCTAACCACTGCTTGCAGCTGATTGCAGCAGGCAGAGGTTTATTCTGTGGGCTGACTGCTTCACTGGAGATAACATTGGTCTGTGATTCTACCTTCCTGAGTTGTATGTTGGCCTCTTTTGTATGTGATGTTGAGACTGCTTCTTTTTGCTGAACCATGTTGTATTCCTTCTTTCCTTATACCTGTAAAGTAAAATATTTTATTGATAAAAGCAATTGTGCATACAGGCTGTCTGAAGTGCAGTGCCATTGTATGTCAAGCACGCATATAGATGAAGAAATAATAGAGACTGATTACTGTGGTTTAGCAGTCTTTGAAGGCTTGACACCAGAGTGTCACACTTTCTGCTGTCAAATCTGTTTAGCAAAATCAACACAAAAAGATTTTTCAGGAACTTGCTTGCTATAACCAACAGAGGAATATCACAAAGACCCAAGAACTCAGCAGAAAGGAAGTTATCACAGACTGAAAATTCCTAGAAAGTGACAGCACAGAAAACAAGAAGTTATTAAAACTACTATATTCATTATTTTGAAATATTTTACTAAGGAATTCATAGCCCACTGGATTCAGTATTATTTTTCTCATAAACTAAAAAGGAAAAAAAAAAACACAGGTAAATAAATGGCCAAAAGTGTGAATGTTAAAAGGCAAGTAAACATATAAATCATTTTACAATTATATAGTGTCTCTCTACCCCATTCGTATTGCAGCTGTTCTATTTTATTTTTTTAAGATTGTTGCAACATACTGAAGACATAAAGACTAAGAGTAAGAAACAGGCTGATACTGATCTGAATCATGGGCACTTTGTGCCAGCTTTTTAATATTTTTTCCTAAGCATTAGTTTCCTAATATTCTGTGCCAGTATATACATGTTATATATGCAGTTATTATATTTATCACCTTATGCAAGCCTGTTCCACTTGGGTTTTTCAAGTGTTGTTCACTATATGATACACTTTATTTGCTGTTTCAAGTCATGTAAGTTTTAATTTTCCTACTTCATGCAAGAGAGTTGCCTTTACTTCAGTTGTGATGAAGTCACAATAATAAAGACGAAAGAGCTAAACTGATATTCTCTGTCTTCAATGTTGTTGTGTTTTTGAACACTTTTTAGCATTTATAATATCTGAAATTCTAAGCAGGAATACATAATGCCATTTTAAACTATAGAACTACCAGCATCACAAAATAACTTATTCAAAGCTAAAAATGTCAACTGTTCCAATGTGAGAACAGGAAATGAAAAATAAGGGCAGATGATTTAGTCAGCATGGGTAAAATCCAGTTATGGGCTTATATGAGCACTGCCTGGATGACAGCAAAGAATACATTTGAACAACCTGAAAGAAAATCAACCAGAAAAAGTGAAGAGAAAACACTAGCTAGGATGAATCTTGCAGCTGTTCAGCAAAAACAATTCAATCTACATCTTTGGTACAAGCAATGGCTTCCAGCAATTTAGAGAAAAAATAAATTAATAAAATTTACAGAGAGGTGATTAAAATAAATGAAACACTGAAGGAAAATTTAAACTCAAATAGCAAAAGGCCAGAAAAAAGAGCAGCTTAAACTAGCTTTTCATATGAAATGATACAACTGCAAAACTCAGAGGCTGAAATGAAGAAAACCTGGCTGAGTATGAAGCTTCTCAAGAAGACATTTTAAAAAATGAGATAGTTAGAAAATGGATCACGCTGAGATTTTTTGCTGAACCAGAAAAATTGGAAGAAACAGACTTTATTAATTTTGTGAAAGAATAAACAAGCAACTGAACTGGTGTCAACAGCAGGATATCTTAACAAAAAGGGCAGTGTATAGTTCACTCCTGACCATGAGAAAGCAGCCAAGCCTTTTATTCGTAGAGATGCAGTCATACCAGCTGAAAGAGTTGATCCTGAAGAAATTTTGGCAGGAGAGAAAAGTATTAAGAAATGGATACAGCATAGTGCTTGTGGAAAATGTTTAGTCACTGTACACCAGGCAGAAGACAAGCAAATGTATCCCAGCAATTAGGAAATATTGAGAGTCAGGAGTGAAATTCAAGCTGCTGTATTCAGCCATTTTGAGAGTATTTTTTTCCTGAAGAATCAAATGCATTTTTTTGATGCAGAACAGTCTAAGGAGGAAATAAAAAGGTATATCCAACAAAAAAGTAAGCTCATCCCTATCATTATATACTAAGTGAAAGCTCACATTGTCATTAAATACTTCAGCTCCACCCTCTCAGTTAAAATTGTATTATTATACCATGACCCCCCATTAATATTCCAAAACGTGCATGCTGATTGGCCAGCGTGCACGTTGTAAATCGACTTATACTAATGGAAAAAGGTCCGGTCACCCGGACTTTTTCCATTAGTGTAAGTCTTTTTAAAAACACTGTCTCGCTATGTTAAAGGAGTTTAACATAGCGAGACAGGTTTAAAAAAAGCAATGGAGATCTCCGTTGCTTTTTTTAAAGCTGTCTCGCTATGTTAAACTCCTTTAACATAGCGACAGTGTAAAAAGCAACAGAGATCTTGCTTTCTCCATTGCTTTTTTTTTTAAACCTGTCTCGCTATGTTAAATGGGTTTAACATAGCAAGACAGCTTTAAAATAAGCAACGGAGATCTCCGTTGCTTTTTTTTAAACCTGTCTCGCTATGTTAAATGGGTTTAACATAGCGAAACAGCAAAAAGCAATGGAGATCTTGCTTTCTCCGTTGCTTTTGGCCACAGCTCTGATGTACTGCGTAGGCATGCGCAGTACATCAGAACTGCCGCGGATACCAGACAGCTGCGGAAGGGCAGCAAAGAGGCATTATACAATGCCATTATTTAAGAAAAGTAATTATTTCTTTTCTTAAATAATGTCATAGTATAATAGCAATAACCCACTTCTGGGTGTGGGTAATGCGGGATTTACCCACGGTTGTCTTTGTTAACCACGCCAACCGTGGGTAAATCCCGCATTACCCACACCCAGGCGTGGGTTATTGCTATATTAATTTCTTTAAATAGATGTGCATTCACTCCAGCATAATCTTTGTCATCCCTAAGCACCTCTTCTTTGCTTTCTATTTAACATAGAAGTTGTACATTCACTAATGCAATTAAAATGCTGCCATAACTACTCTTGACAAACTCAAAAAGTAAATCATTACAATTTTTTTTATTCAAAACAGTATTTTCTTCCATCAAATTCTTAATACATAATACATTAATTACACACAGAGCTATCTGAGGAGGAGCACCTGATCTGTGACAATAATAATAAGTAGCCTGTTTTCTTGCTTATTTATACTAGTTATTGCTTATTCTAGATATTTATAGCAATTTTATTGTATACTGCATACTTGTACTGTATTTCATAGCTATTGGCTCACTGCTGGTTTTCTGCTGTAATAAACATTTCTGTAGTGTTTGCTGCCTAAAATAATTTAGATCGTAGCTGTAATATTGTCCATATTCTTGATTGTGTTTGTGATAAACATTTCCATAGTGTTTTCTGCCTAAAAAGTTTAGCTAGTAGCTGTAATATTCCCCATATTCCTGATTTGTGTTTGTGGGCCTAGTTGTTTGTTAGAGGCCGTGTTCTGTGCTCATTGTTCAGGCCATCTTAGTTAGCAAAGACCATCCTACACTTCAATGAGAGTGTAGTGTTTATGGTCTTTGGCTAATTGGATTGCCAGGTCTACGGCTTGGAGAAAGCACCTCATTGGTTCTTTTGAGGTTTTTTTTTTAAAGCTGTTTCAGGTTTCAACTTTCTGTTACTTAAGAAGTTAACTTGAGTGTTTCAGCCATTACACACAGAGCTAGCTGAGGAGGAGCATCTGATCTGTTAAATATAACAATAAGTAGCCTGTTTTCTTGATTATTTTTAGTAGTTATTGCTTATTCTAGATATTTATAGGAATGTTATTGTATACTGTATACTTGTTCTGTATTTCATGGCTATTGGCTCACTGCTGTTTTTTTGCTGTGATGAACATTTCTGTAGTGTTTTCTGCCTGAAATAGTAATATTGTCCATATTCCTGATTGTGTAGCTAAAATGTTTTCCACCTCCCCTCCCTATTGGTATCTTGTCTTTTTACCTGCTGGCCTTGCAGTTGCACGACCATACTCTAAATTTGATCTTGGACACTCCTCCCAGTCTACTGTCATTGGCTCATTCTGCCTAATACAGAGAGAACATCTGAGAAGGCCAACCCATGTAGTTCTTACCTTCTGGTCCTCCTTTCTCCCTTTCTAAAAAAAAAAAAAAAAAAAAAAAAAAAATTGCCTGAATCTCCTTGTGTTCTGACTGTGCTTCTCAAACATTTTAGAAATATAGAGTATATTTTAGTGCATTTATTAAAACTGTATTTGCCTTAATATTGCTACAACTCAAGTGCTCTAGGTTGCACTGCATCTAAATTGTTTTAGTGCTGTTTTAGCTGCTTTTCTGTATATATAGACTTTTCTGTACATGTAGACTAGCTACTCTTTCTACTGTATTACTGCCTTTTAAATCGTTTTTCAGTTGTGCACTTGCCTTGCTTCATTTAAAAAGTTTTAAATTGCTAATTTTGTAAAGTTTTAATTGCATTTAGTGTTTAGGTCTACCCACTCAAGTATGTTAGCCTTTTCTGTGTTTATTTACTATATTATCGCATTATTTAACCTGTTTTAACCAAAACAGGCACTGTACTCATCCCTCATTAAACCCATTATAGAGTACAACACCCCATTTGGTATGTACCTTAAAAGACATCTGCAACAGCTGGAAAGGCCGCAGAGATACCTCACTAAAAAGATTACAGGCCTAAAGCAGATGCCCTATGCTGACCGTCTAAAAAAACTCCAGGTATACTCTGTGGCATATTGTCTACTCAGAGGTGATCTCTGCTAAACATACAAGGCCATGTCAAGCCCTGAGCTGTTGGACATGTTCCACTTAAAGAAATCCCAATCCCTCAGAGCCACATGCTGCAAGGATCTAAACCTTGTCATCACAATAAACAAAACATGGCAGAGGGATAGGTTCCTGACCCAGAGACTCCCCATACTCTGGAATAGACTGCCCACACATGTCAAGCAGAGTGCCTCCTTGGCCCTCTTCAAAAGGAACCTTGATGATTGGATGGGAGATAGGAAATTCACCTCGGAAATCACGTCAGTCACCCTGCTAGACAGGGGTCCATAGAAGTAAATATTGTGGGAAGAAATATCCAGGGAATTGTTATGGCTAGGCTTGTATAGGCCCTAGGGCCAATAGACAAGTACCGACCTATGAACCTATGAACCTATGAATAATATATTCCTAAAATTCTAAACCATGTCTATTAAACATATCCATCAACTGAAAATATCCATCAGTTCCTTTAAAAATGCTGAAGGGAAATTTAAATAGTCTAGGTCTCCTTGGGACTTGCTTACATTTCACACACTCTCTAAAGTAAAATTATCTACTTGAAGAGTGCACACCTTCACCAATTATTTTCTCCAAATTCCAAACCATAGTCTTAAAGTCAGGGTGAAAAGCCTGCTCTTGTAGGGAATCTGAACGATATGTGATGTCCTCATTAAGCCAAGTTTTAAGATCCCATCAGAAGTACTGTGCAAAAAAAAAAATTCTCATTACAGTTGAACAGATTACTTTCATTATTCAAAATGCTCTCACTGTTCATTAATTAGAGGAACAGACTTAACATCAGAAGAAACACATTGGCTAAGTCCATTTGGATTGGAGGGGGGAGCTAAAAGCAAAATTCAGAGTATATTCACTAAATATAGCAAAAGAAAGGTGTAAATTTAAAAGTAGCAGTCCTCACTCAACAGTGTAGTCAACTTCTTGCTACTTTTAAAATTACACCTTCTATTGCTTCATTTAGTGAAGTAGATGTCATAGACCTTTTTACCAGTATCCCTCACATTTGAGACTGAAGTCTTTTCAGGAAGCACTTATAAAATATATATTTTTGGATAATAAGGAGGTGAGATGTTGGATAAGGTCCACATTTTTATAAAGTAGATACTAATATAAAGAAAATGATAGGGTTTGAAAAGGTAGAAACACTATTAGGGACAATGAGCTGGTATTACACAACATTTTTTTTTCAAGACAAGTTTTGCAGACATATAAAGCAGGTAGCTTTGGGGGCAAATTGTACCCTGTTTTTCACCAATTTGGTGATGGTCACTTGGGAAAACATTTTGTTATACAGTCCCCTTTTTACACCTGGTGGATGTTTTATTATAGGTTTTTGGAAGATAATTTTATTTTCTGACAGAAGTGAAGATGATAAGGACAGATGTTTGGATTACATTACAGGTACAACTGCATTTTTAAAGTTTACTCATAAATATACATCCCTGTGTGCACATTATTTGCATGTAAATTTGTTGGTTGAAGGAAACCATTTGGTATCTTCCATTTATAGGAAGAGTACTTTTCCAAATTCATATTTGCTGTACAGCAGCAGTCTCTCTTTGTTTTGTAAGAAGAATCTTGTTAAGGGTCAATTTATTAGGGCATCTAGAATGGTTTCTAAGGAGAATATGTGTATGGATGAACCGGACAGGATGAAATCAATGTTTTGAAGAAGAGATGCCCAAGAGATCAAGCAAAGGTTTTAAAGGGGAAAGGAGTCAAATACAAGAGTAGGTGACCAAAGTTCATCTGTTAATAGGTTTTATGATTATCAAAAGTCTAGCTCCCCTTTGAAGAATATTGTTAAAAATAATTGGTCTACACTAAGAGTTGATGATCAAATTTTTTGAACTGTTGGAGAAGGTCCACCTTTTGTTTTGTAAATACTGATATAAAAAAAAAATTAGATTATGATAAGGCAAAAACACCACTAGGGTCAGAGAAATATGGCAGATATAATTTGTTTAATTATATTTTGACCAGGTTCTAAATTCCCACTGCACCACTAAAGTGACCTTTAAGAAAGGTAATTGTGAAACAGAGGGATTAGTTTATATGTCTATTTGTAAACAGTATCAGGCATTTTATGTGGGTAAAACTGAAAAGAAATTAGCAAAGAGGATATATGAACATCTGTATGACATTAAAAAAGTAAATACTAATAATTCTTCATATAAACACTCAACTAGTTTGTCACGGGTTTACTAAATTCAAATTTAATATTTTGGAAAAAAAATATACCTGAGTACTCTAGATAGGCAGTGGGAGAACAGAACTGATTATCGAGAACTTGTGTGGAAATTCGATTAGAAGCCATAACATTCCCTGGACTGAACAAACAGATTTCTATCCACCCAGTGTTGAAAATGAGGACTGCAAAATTCTGACTTTTTTATTTATGGTCTTTTTGAATGTAATTTCAATGCATTTATGTTTCAGTTTTTAATTCATGTATTGAGTATTAGTATATTCAATTTTTTTTGAGGTGTTGTTTAACTTTTCCTTCAGGAATTAATGAATTCACATTGCTTTTTGGGGGTTATTACATTATGGTTTTGAATATACATTTTTTAATAATTGGTTGAAATGTAAATTATTCACTAATACTGCAGAGTATTTAAACAAGGGTTTCAGCTTTTGGAACTGCTCTGAAGAATTCCCAAGATGTAAAGACGAAAGCACTTATTTTTTTTCTTTTGAATAAAGATTGATTGAATCTTGTGGTGTTTTCTGCTCCTGGTTCATTTGCAGAACATGTTATATTTTGTAGTACCTACACCAACGTGGATCTCATTTGGATTATTAGTATACAATATTAGTATATTAGTATACATCAAACAATCCAGAAGACATTTTAATTTGCACATGTATCACTTTAAATCAATTCCATTGACCACATTAGATAAGAAGTACAGTACAGTTGATGTTGAAAATAAGTATTGTCAGATTTTAGTAGGTTGTGTGATTTTATATATTTATATATATATACATATATATATATATATATATATATATATATATATATATATGTGTGAGTGTGTGTGTGTGTGTGTGTGTGTGTGTGTGTGTGTGTGTGTGTGTGTGTGTGTGTAGTATGTGTATATAAAACATATATATATATATATATATATATATTTATATTTATATACATATATATATATATATATATATATATATATATATATATATATATATATATATATCTATATATATATACAGAGAGAGAGAGAGAAATGTGAAAACAAATGCAAAGACAGAAAATGTGTAACAGTAAATGATTTACAATATTCAGCTTGTGTTTTTATTCCATCAAGAAACAGGTATGTTTTTATTGCTAATACGACTCTGTTTCTGGAACAATTGTATAAAACTTGTTCATGTCAGGCACAGAAGGAAATCGGAAGTGAAGAGTATCTGATAGCATGTGAAAAAGTATCTGCTCATCTGAGAAGCTGTAATCATTGTGCAGTTACAATATAATTGTATGATTTGAGTGGTGCTTTACAGTATCAGATAGAGAAATGTGAAGGGTGATGCTTATAGAGAAGGAAAATGTAAAGGGTGATGCTTACAGAGAAGGAAAAATGTTAAAGTGCATATATCATTTTTAATATGCTTTCATTTCAAGATGGATTCTTGAGTATTTTTCAGTATGTCTGTGATAATTTGTTTCTTGCCAAATATGAGAAATGCCAGCATGGCAAAAAAGTGTAGAAAGCTGTGTTCTTTCAGAAAGTTCTTTTAGGGAATTTGTAACTCATGCCTAGTATGGAAAGTAATAAACATAGTATCAGGAGATCTTAGCAGAACTAATGCTGTAGTGTTCATTATTAATTGGTTAATGGTTGTTCTGGATTGTTACAATAATGTTGCTTTTAATTAGAAAAGGTATAAATAATGTAGTATTCTGCTGCTCAAAGAGACAGGACCTTAATTTCCTAGTCTCCCATGTATGTGCCTTTCTTTGCAATGAAGAAGATTGTTATTCTCTGTTGAACTGTGTTGTGCAAAAGTCATTTGGCACCTTAACAACAGTACTGTGTGATCTTGGATTAGTACATTTATGTTAACAGGGGTGCAGAGGATGTAGTTTCCTACAGTGCGGTTGCAGGGGAGCTTGTCCTCATGAAAAAAAACACTTACTGTTTTCAAAGTACCTTACTTTGATAATTTCATTCTTCCATATATTTTATATAGAAGAACAGAATAAAAAGTGAGTTTACTTTGATTTGTAACATAAACCCATACACACACACACACACACACACACATACACACATATACATGCATGTATGTGTATATATATATATATATATATATATATATATATATATATATATATATATATATATATATGTATATATATATATAGATATATATATAGATATAGATATGGATTCACTTTAAAATCTGGAAATATTGAAATACTGAATTTCAGTATTTCGAAATCATAAAGTCGAACGTCCATAATCCTGACAGCACACAATCGCGAAACACACAATCACGAATAGATACAAAACATACACCACACAACACATACATCGTCCAACCCAAACTACAACAAACAAAACATAAAAACACCAACAAACCTACACTTCATGTAAGCAGAGGGGCAAGCCCCCCTGCACCCCCCCCATGTGGGGCTGCACCCCCCCACCCCCCCTACTTATATATACTAAATCCGAGATCTCACAGACACAAAAAGGAAACACACACCCACACATTTCACAGTCCCTCGGACACACACAAACATTACACATATACATACATCCACACATTCAGACACACTCAAACTCCCACATAAAACCCTTACAAAACACTCACTTACCTTCAATTGCACCTACATCCATACACAATACACTCCCATCACCGCATGCTACTTACCGTAAGCCATAAATGCAAATTTGAGATATTCAAATTCATGATTATGCACTTTCGCAATTTTCAGTTTTTGACTTTATGATTTCAAAATACTACAATTCGGTATTTCAGTATTTTGTAATTATAAAGTGACTCCATATATATATATATATATATATATATATATATATATATATATATACATATAAAATAGATATTTATATATATATATATATATATAAATATATATGTATATATATATATATATATATATATATATATAGATATATATATGTATATATATATATATATATACATGGGAGCCGTTTATAATCTCGAAATACTGAAATGTCGAATTCCAGTATCTTGAGACTATAAACCCAAATGTTTAAAATAGAGAAAGTTCATAATCGTGAATTTGAATATCTCAAATTCGCGGTTATGGCCTTATGCTGCGTGATGTCTGGGATTGTGTTTTTATGGTGCACGGTTCAGTGTGTGGATCTAGGTGTTTTGTCAGGTAAGTGAGTGTTTTGTAAAGGATTTGAGAGGGGGTTAGAGTGTGTTTGAGTGTGCTGATATGTTTGATGTGTGTGTGAGGGACTGGATAATGTGTGTGTGTGAGTTTGCTATTGTTTCCTGTTTGTGCAATCTCGTAGTTAGTATATATAAGTAGGGGGTTTGGGGGGGGTGTAGCCCTGTGTGTATCAGTTGTGTATGTGTGTAGTTTTGTTTGTTTATGTTGTGATGTGGGTATTGTAGTGTATGTATGGTGTAGTGTATGCGGTTTGTTCGGTGTTTTGAATTTCACGGTTTTGGGCTCGGGTTTTGTAGTTTTGGTGTTTTGTGGATTCGGTTTCATAGTTTCGAGATACTGAAATTCGACATTTCAGTATTTCGACATTATGAAGTGAATCCGTACACATATATATATATATATATATATATATATATATATATATATACGTGTGTGTGTGTGTATTTGACAATCAAAACTTGTAATATGCATTGGACGATCAGCACATGGTCGACTTGCACTTTTCAAGCCAGCAGAATGTCGAACCAAAATTGATTGACTACACTACAGTGAATGGGTACTGTAGTTCAAGCATTTTGGTTCGACATTGAGCAGAAAGGTCACGGTTCTATGTGGAACAGGGAATTAGCTTATTTACTCACTGTAGTGTGATCTTGGAGTTGGTATGTTTAATGTGCAGGGGGTGTGGAGAGTGCGGGAGGATGTAGCCCCCTGCAAAATGATACAATTAACGTACCATTGACTGTAGAGTGTAATGGTAAGTTAATGTGCATAGCATGGGTGAGTGATGTCACCTAGTGCTATGTTGAACTCATCGAACCAGAGATTTCAGTTATGTCATTTCCGATGTTCTGCCTTTTAGTTATTTCGGAATTCAAGATTTCACATTAACATTGTGAGCATTTGACCAATCCATTTTCTGGATTATAATAGTAAACCTAGATACACACACACACACACACACACACACACACACACACACACACACACACACACACACACACACACACAGACACACACACAGAGTGAAAGAGAGAGAACAGATTCATTGTTTCTTACTTTGTCAACTGTTGGAAATGGTGTCACCTTTTGTTAATTGCTGGTATAGTTTGACAATGCATCTGTCAACTGGGTTTACATTGAATAAACTCTCATTGACCATGGAGTCATATATGTCAATATCTATCTGTCTGTCTATCTATCTATCTATCTATCTATCTATCTATCTATCTATCTATTAAAGAAATGACTCTGGGACAATGCTCCACACTGGGGCTGTGAGGAAGGGGCACCAATATAAAGAACATGCTTCATTTATTTGTATTATAACCATTTTCAAATTAGTTTGTGTAGGGTGATAACCAAAATGTCACTGAGAATACCTACACTTCATAGGTTCGTAGATAGTTATTAGGGTTGCAGTCCAGTGGATCACTGAGGAATCCAGCTGAAATTCCCAGTTGCTCCCAAGCACTATATGGCTAAGTAACTAGCTGAAGGTGCCACAGTAGGCAAATGATTGCTGAGGAAATCAAACCTGTACCACAGCAACTACATCTTGCTGCCTTACATGTAAGTAGTAACACTAGCATTAAACTAGAGTGTACCATGATCAGTACATATAAACTATCAGTCAATCAGGCTGATCACACAAATGCACAGCCCTTCTTTTATAATTTTCAAGATATGCTATTGTACCTCTCTGTGGTTTTTATATGTACTAGAATAATGACTTTAACCTAAGAAATGCATGCTTTGATTAAGCTTTACATATGACAGATAACTTTCTAAATTAGTTTTCTTGTTTCAAAGTTCACCTGTATGAAAATGCTGACTTATCTGTCAATTTATATTTTGTGACAGTGTATTTGTTAAGAGGATAAATCTTTTCCTCCTAGTAAAATGGCAATATCTTCCAGACATGTCATTTCATTGCTCCTCCCTATGAGACAGAAAATTACTAATATTACTTCTTCTTTAAGTTGCTTATGCATACTAAACCAAGAAAAACAGAGAAAATTTGAGAAATGCACAGTGGGCAAAATTGCCTAAAAATACTAAGAAGAAAGTAATATTCTCTACTCTGACACAAACTCTATCAATATATTTGTTAAATAATGCCTAACATACACAATAAGGATAAACTCAAAAAAACCAAAGTTCCATGACAGAGGAACCAAGCAGTAGAATAAAATGTTAAGTGTTTAATTAACATCCACTTTTCGTTCAAAAATCACTGAACTTCTTCAGACTGGCATCAAACAACAAAGAAATAACAAAACCTTTTTATACTTGATTAAAATATCACATGTTACATTTGAATGGACCAAACAGCTGTCGAGAAGCCCCTAACATCACTGGTGGGGAGTGTTCTATAAAACTCTTAAAGTACTACTACATACAAAAATGTCAAAAACTCGTTTGTATAAATACTAAAAATACTAAAAATAAACAACTCTATAAAGACTGGCACTACTAAAGAAATATGTACATGTCAAATCGCTGAAAACAAATAATGATAAAACCAAAACCAAAAATAAATACATCTGCTTTAAAAATGTCAAATGACAAATTTCACCTTTGCATACACCTTAGCTTCAATATACAAGCTAAACTAACTCTGTCATTTAACCCCGGCCACCTATAAGAACAAAGTTTTAACTGCCAAAGCAGCTCTAAACTCTCAAGCAATAGCTGTAAATGACCCCCTCTAATGTCAAAAGGTACCTGTCCTAACACCCTAAATGTGAAACTGTGCTGAGGGCTGTCATTCACATGCTTTGCCAAAGCATTTTCAAACTTCTTTTTCTTGATGCTGTATATGTGTTCGTAAATTCTTTCATTAAAACCTCTGTCAGTCTTGCCCACGTAAAACACTGGGCAAGACTGACAGCTGGCTAAATAAACCACTGACCGAGATTTACAATTGAATCTTCCCATAGTTTGATAACTGGTTCCACTTATTTTAAACTTTGAACCAGTAGCAATGTGCCTACACGTGTCAAGCACTGCTTAAACAAGGAATGTTTTTAGCAGTACTTAGATGGTTTGCACAATGCTAAGTGGTGCAAAGCACTGCTAAGCAATGCCCATTTAAGCAGTGCTCAACCCAAAGTGCCAGTTTAAGCACTACTCAATTGAGCTCAGTGGATTTGTGTGGTGCTAAGCAAAGCACCACATTTTTAAAAATGGCCCAATGGTAGCAAAGGGCAAGAAAACAGCTTTATTTAAGTGCAACAGGTTGGAATGCAGATAGAACCTGTTGGAGTTTGACCCATGCAAGAACTATGGCAGGAGTTAGGGAAGGTGCACCCTTCAGGCACAGAGGTGGGGCATTCTGGAGTTCAGGGTGATGGTTGGACTCCTTGTAAAGACCATGATGTCAGGTTGCTTCAGGGCCAGTACCATGGGTTGGAGTACAAATCAGACATCTGGGACTGGCTGTCATGTGACCTTACCAATGCAACTGGTATCCCCTGCACAGGTGAGCAGGTGTCTCACCATTATGATGACCTGAAGTGTAGAAAGGGGGATCTCTTGGCCACCTGGATCCAAGATGCTTGGGATGACAATGCCCCACAAGTTTGTAAGTATTGTTAGCATTGTTTTACCAGTACCTAATCTGCATGTGTGATAGACAGGTACACATAATGGTGTGTTTCTCTCCCCACATCTGTAGAGGACAGAGTTCACAACCTGGAAGCCCATTCAGGGTGCATGACCAGGTTGCACTGTGAATGTGGTGAATACAGATATATCTTGCAATCTATAGTCATATAAACTAGAAGGAGTAAATTAGTAACTGCCATTAGGTATATTCAGTTTTGACTGTACTGCAATGAATGCGGTCCTAGACTTGGACTAATATAAGTGAGTAATGCCAGGTATAGTTTAATAAAGATGAAAGATAATAAAGATGAAAACCTGATAATGTCAAGGAAATAAAGTTTATACTGCATTAATGTTAAGGAGATAAAGTTTTATGCATTAATAATGTTAAGGAACTACAAAAAAGTGTCTACTGCATTAATTGTGGAATTACAGCTGTATTGCAACACCTGCATTAAATGAACTGTTCATCAATAAAGATTGTAGATATATACCAATCACTGCATGATGCCACCCCTAGTAAAGCTGTGTTGTTCAATATGTGTGTTTTCTGGGCTGTTGATCATGAAATCAAGTATTACAACTGCTGTGAAGTAAAAACTGAAATAATACCACTACTGACTGAAGGTTAGCTAATAAAGAGTGTTTTGCTAAACTGTAGATGTGGAGCTGTACTACAAGATATAATGCATTATGATATTTGTTCTGCACTAAGATTTGAGCCAATAATAGGAATGCCAAAGGTATATTGTGTATGTCAGGATTGTCTTGTGTTAGCCATTGCATTTCAGCTGTATGCGTTCCTGATCTTAAGTATGCTGCTGCAGGCAAGCATGAAACTGTAATAGCTGTAGACCTAAAATATACCCTCTGCAACTGTATATGGGTCAGTTAGCCAACCCAACACTCCAATATGGTCCGTACACATTACACATATTTCCACCCACTAGGGGTTAATAGTCTACACCTGCATTCCATGTATTAATGCACAGTTCAGTTCACCTATCTCTGTCATGCATGAATCTCATGCATGTGTGTTCAAGTGTCACTGCAGTCTTGTATAACACTCTACCTCTATTACCAGGTCATAGTTTGTTACCAGGTGAGCTCTAGGCACACATCTGTCAATCAGTATTCAGCAGTGTCTCAGTAGCTCAGTTTTCTAAACACTAGGTGTGATGTACATTTTGTCACACACAGACCAGGGTTCGAATCCAGGGACATGTACTACTAAATATTTATAGAAACAGTTATGTATTGTTAACAGATGTTGTCCACAAAGGAATTACAGGTAAATAAATGGTTGTAGTAACTGTTCTAATGGGTAACTGATTTTTGTGTTCAGATGAACCAGAGTGTAAACTCTCTGTACTGTGCACAATGCATGTCTGTCAACTGTCATGCTGTCATGGACTGTGATCACTGTTGCCAAATCCCTTGGGCACAGATTTAACATCCACTTGATTTAAGTCAATAGCACAATCACACTACATCAGTCCACAGTACACCTTGGTAGTCATATATGTCCGCCTGACATGTAATAGTCCCCTGTAGTTGTGTACCTGTAGGTGTTACAGCTTGGCCTATACTGTCCCATGGGGATAGCTTGGAAGGTATGTAGGTGCTACGGAAGCTATAGGGCACTTGTATACATAAAGTAAGGACAGACCTGTACAGTATATAAGAGTACTGTTGCAAACAATATAGTCTATACTGGTAGTATTGGAATGTCTTTCACTCACCCCCACCACCCTTTATCTGCATCATATATTATTATTGTTGTACATCGGGTATGGTTTACTTTTAACGTATGTTGCTCCAAAAGTTATGTCAGGTCTTGTGTTTTATTATTGTTATATATTACAATGATTGTAAATCCAAAAACCATAAATTGAACCACAGAAGCGACCAAGCCTGGCACCACAGGACCCGGAAACCAAGTGGCAAATACACTCTAAATAGAAAGCAAACTGCAGAGCTAAATGCTTAAAACCTTCATTGAAAACCAAACAGAATAAACCCAAGCGCTTTCGCTCGGTTAAATACCAAGCTTTTTCAAGGTGAAACAAAAATAATGCTTCACTTCCAATCATTAAATACTCACACAATTAACCACGTGTCATTGTAAATCAAATTAATAATTGTTGATTAAACATTTTAAAAATAATAATAAGTCATTTAAAAACACCTCATACTGAAGTGGATTCTTTACCTAAAATTAATAAACCAACTATGATAGTCTAAACCGCTTGCCGGATAATGTAAAAACTGGACAAATGAATGTATATTACAATGGTTGCATACTAACATACCTTGTTGAATTACCTATGTTGTTGGCCTTTTGTAGTAACTGTTACTGGCATGTTGTTACAATACTGACAGTTTTCCCACTTATTGTTGTGTTCCATATGCTATGAAATGTTATATTACTGGGTTATTTGCAACAACCTGGCATGCTGTTATGACTAACTTTTAAATTTTGTGTTCATTACTAACCTGTGCACTTTGAAAAAAAACTCAATACCATAGCTCAATTGGGTAGGCCGGTTCCTGCTGATCCACCTACCCTACTTCAGCCAGCCATGGCACTGGGTCCCAGCATGTCAGGGACCCGACCTGCTGCTGCCACCTCTGCTGGTCCTGCGTCACCTACAGGTGGAGCTGCCTCAGGGGACAGGGCCCATCACCCTCAGGAGCATGTGTGGAGAGGAAAGTTGTCACACAGTGACAGCTACCAGGGATGGTGCACAATATCATGCACCATGTGTTTGACGATCATTTGCACCGGATTGAGGGTAGGCTGGCCAACCTGGAAAGGCATGGTGACCCCACCACCCAGCCTCCAGCACAGCCACCTTCGGGGCAGTGAAGGAGTATGTTGACTGCCCATGTGGGGGGGCTGAATCTCACTGCTGCTTTCTGGGGGCACATGGCTCTCTGATTCCACAACATCTTCCCCATCCAAGGTGTCTACCCCCCTCATGTGTCATACACTGCCCCTATGTGCTGTCTTGTCTGTCTTGTCTGTTTGCAAAAGAAATGGGGCATCTGTCCCACAATAAAAAATCCCCCCATACAGAGCTCTCCATTTCACCCCCACATAAACTGCCTACAATCAATCACTACAGCAATTAATAAACAAAGTTATGTCGCCCACCCACCTTTTTCTGGGATGTGAGGCTCCAAATTCCAAATTCTCTACAACCTACACAGCTGTTGGTGTGCAAGAAGTGGAGAGCTATGGTCCTTTCCTACACCTGTTCTGCACATCCCTACCTGCCTTTCACATTGTTTTTCCCCCTGCTTGCCCCCATTTCACCACTTTCCTGTCACCCCTTTCTTCTTTTCTTTTTTTTGGAATTAGCAGGGGTTTAAGTGAAGCTCAGTGGCATGGCACAAAACCAGCTTAAACCCACTTAAAACTGCTTTAATCACCTCATGTATTTCTGAAACTGTCATGTACATAAGCAAAATCATATCCCCTGCCAAGTCTTGGACCCAGGAACCTGTCAACTACAGTATACTGCATTAGCCCGCTAGGCCACTCAGCTCAGAAGTTCATAGGTTCATAGGTAGATACTAGGCTATCTGCCCTAGGGCATTTATAAGCCTAGCCAGAGTGTATTTGGCTTCTGCCTCCCTATTAGATTAGCCCACTGTGCCTCTTTAAAGTAGGTCACAAAAGGTACCCTTTTAAGATTAGTTTACTGTGCTGCTGTCTAGCAGGGACACAGAAGAGATCCCAGGGGTGAATTTGCGATCTCCCATCCACGCTTCCAGAGTTCGCTTGAAGAGGGTCAGCGAGGGGCTATGTCTAATATGAATTGGGATTCTATTCCAGAGTGAGGGGAGCCTCTGGGAAATGAATCTGTCCCTCCAGCATGTCCTATTTATTTTTGTGCTGAGGTTTAGGTCCCTGGATCGTGTAGCTCTAAGGGACTTGGATTTTTTGAAGAGGAGCATGTCCATTAATTCTGGGTTTGACGTGGCTTTGTACGTCAGGCATAGATCGCCTCTGAGTAGGCGGTAAGCAACTGAGTAGAGCTGGAGTTTCTTTAGTCGAGCTGCATACGACGTCTGTTTGTAGCCCATGATCCTCTTGGTGAGGTACTTTTGGGGTCTTTCCAGTTGCTGCAGGTGTCGGCTAAGGTACATCCCAAAAGGGGCATTGTACTCAATTATGGGCCTGATGAGTGATGAGTCGAGGGGCACAATGACCTCTCTTGATCTAGATGCGAACCCTTTCGTGATAAGGTGGGCTATATAGAAGGTCTTTCTAACCACTTTGGCTACGTGATTATCAAAGGAGAGATTACTATCTACATTTGTCCCCAAATCTCTAATTACTTCTTCCGTACTTAATGGATTACCACCTATGTGGTAATTTGTGGGCACCTTGCTTTTCCCAAAGGGGATGACTATGCACTTTTTAGCATTTAGCTTGAGGCCGTGGCTCTGGCACCAAGCATCCGTCTCTGTGAGACCCTTTTGGAGGATGCTTGTGTCAGCTGGAGATTCGATTATGTCCCCCAGTTTGCAGTCATCTGCGAACTTTGTCAGCCATAATCCCCCCATGTTAGCCTGAACCTCAGAGAAGTATATACTGAACAAGAGAGGTCCCAGAACTGAGCCCTGTGGGATGCCACTTGTAATTGGTTTGGATTCGGACATGCCACCTGCGATTCTGACCATGTGGGTTATATCTCTGAGCCAGTTTGCAACCCATCTTGTGATATAGGGGTTGATATTTAAGCTGGTAAGCTTATTTATGATGCCCGAGTGGGGTATTGTGTCGAAGGCTTTTGCGAGGTTCAGGTAGGCTGTGTGGACTACCTTGCCCTAATTTATAGCTTTGGTAACTGTTTCAACGAAATCAACTAGGTTTAAGAGGCAAGATCTGCCCTTAACAAAGACAAATTGGGTAGGGTCCAGTGTCTGGAGGTTCCCAATGTCTTTGTTTATGAGTTCCATGATAATACGCTCCATAGCTTTACAGACCAGACTAGTCAGACTTATGGGGCAATAGTTTCTGGGGTCCGTTGTGGCACCACCTTTGTGGAGTGGGACCACTGTAGCTGTACGCCATTCTTTGGGTACATATCCTGTAGTAAGGCTAAGTTTGAACAGTGACTTAATGTGAGGGTTCAGTTCTTCTTGGAGCTCATGTAAGACACAGCCTGGGACACCGTCTGGTCCCATAGATGCTGTGTTTTTTGCTTTGGAGAGGGCAGCTTTCACCTGTGCATCTGTGATGTCAGGGAGGTTACATTCAGTTGGGATAGGCATTTGCTCCTTTGGGGGGAAGGGGGGGAGAAGTTTGCGCTGAATCTGTCTGCCAGGATGTTGGCTATATCTGTAGGTTCGGTATATTTTGTACCGTTATGCAACAATTCAGAGCATATCTGGGAGTTTCCGTCCATATTCCTGATATAACTAAAGAAGGCCTTGTGATTATCTTTAGTGTCTAGGGCAATTTTTCTTTCGAAACTGGCCTTTGATGATTTTATGAGAGAACGAAGTTTCTTGCTAATACTGATCAGAGATGCCTTCCCTTTTTGGGATTTTGCTCTGTCATGTAGTAGCTTCCTCCTTCTGTTGTATAGCTTATTTATGGCCAGGGTCCACCAGACCAGTCTCCTGTTTTTGGAGGAGTGAGTCTTGGTTTTATTTGGGATAGCATGATCCATGCATTCCTGCAGGTGCTCATAGAATGCATTTGTAAAGGATTCTGTGGATTGGGCTATATTATCCTCTGGCCCAGGGGCTTTGAAGGATTCCATCTCAGTCTTGAGAAGTGTAAATCTGGCTTTTGAGAAATTCTTTACAGTGATTTCCTTGGCTGGGGGTGGGGACGGGATATGGATGTCCAGGTAAATTTGTTTATGGTCTGATCTTACCAATGAGGGGTTTACCTATGGTATGGAACATAGAGTCCCCATGTTGGTGATGACCAGGTCCAATATGTTGTTCCCACTTGTGGGAGTGGTGACCAGTTGTTCCAATTGTGTTAGAGTTTATAAATTCAAGGAACCGTTGGGCGAGAGTGTTTGGGCTTGAGTAGTTTTCCCAGTCAATGTTTGGGTAGTTGAAGTCACCCAATAAAATAGTGTTTGGAGAGACCTTCATATTCTCCAGTGTTCTCAGGAATGCCAAGTGGGGTTCCTGTAATAGGGAGGGTGTTCTGTAGCAGGCTACAAACTGAAAGGCAGTTTTGCCCGCTGTTAGTTGCACATGGATGGTTTCCGATGCTTCGTGCAGTGCCACCAACCTGGAGGTGTAGGTATCTTTGATGAATATAGATACTCCCCCTTCTTTTGTGCTTCGGTCCGAGTTTTGGGGCCGAAACGCATGGTATGAGTTATAACCTGGCAGTGCTGGGGTGCTCTCAGGAGCCTTGAACCAGGTTTCTGTTACTGCACAGACATCAATTTTCTCCATGCTGAGGAGAGCCTCGAGTGCGTGCATCTTGAGGTTTAGACTTCTGGCATTGAGTAGCATTACCTTTAGTTTTTTTTATCCTTGGGTTGTCCATGGAGGTGGGTTTGTCCTTTGAGCCTTGCCTAAAAAAGGCACTATGGGGGTGGCAAGAGCCTTGGCCAGTATACAAAAGCCTAAGGGTGACAGGTGCAAGCCATCACTAGCGAAGCAACGTGGCTTGTCGAGCATGTCATCCCAGGCTGACAGACACTGGATCCCCTTTGAATGACATCAATACTTTAGCCAATTATTGAAACTGATCACTTTGTCTTTATACTGTGGCATCATTCTTGGTGAGGGCAATATGCTACTCAAGGTCAGGGTCATACCAGCCTGGGCTACATGGTCAGAGAGGTCCTCTATGTCTCTTTTCATGTAGTCCAGGGAGGTACGTCTCAGGTCATTCACACCAGCATGGACAATGACAGAGTCATACTTGTACTTGCTTTGGAGTGACCTGAGTGCTTGCATTATGTGGCAGATCCTGGCACCCGACAGACAGCTTACAGTGACCTTCTCCTTGTTCAGTCTGGTGAGCGGGACGTCAGTGTGCCGGACAATAGAGTCCCCTATAACAAGTGTATTTGGTGTGTAGTTTGGCCTCAAGGGCTGTGACTGTGAGGCACACTGATTTTGTGAGATATGTGATTCGTGGGTATTGTTGAGGGGTGGCTGTTGCTTGGATATCTGCTTAGGAGGTCTTTGCTGTTTAAGCAGATTTTTATTTAGGGCCTCCGAGTATGTTTTTGTGTGTTTATGTGTTGGGTATGCAGATGCAATAGGTCTGTGTGAGACTGGATTTGTGGTGCGGGTGGTTACCTTTTCCTCCTGACTGACTGTGCCAGTCTTGGGTTGAGAGAGCTCTGCCTCCAGTTTTGGCTGTGTTACTGCATCTCTCACATGTATTACAGTTTGTTGGAAGGAGGAGAGGGTTGTCTGTGTACATAAGGCAATTGTAACATTGCCTCAAAATTCCCAGATTCACCAGCTGGACTGGAGAGTAACCTTGAAACTGACCCTTGGACATACCAGATTAGTATAGGGAACTGTTTTTTTACTGATCAGATTAGGGGAAGGAAACTGATTTTTCACTTGATCAGAAAGGACCAATCGGGAGCCTAAATCTTATGAGAAGTCAAGGAGGGTGTAGTGCTTTAGTTAGTTAGTGTTTCCTTATAAGAGCTGAGCAAGTGCAGGGCTTTAGAAAGAGAATAGAGTGATTACTTTGAGAGTTTGAACAGTTCTAAGGGAAAAAGTGAAGAGCAGACTTTGTGGAGCCTGGAATAGTTTAAACCTGTTTAGGCGGTGCTGCCCGATGCTGCTCAGTGCGCAAAACCGCGCAAAAAGAGAGTTGTAGGGTTTTACGAGAGAGAGATCAAGGAGTTTAGAAATGACCCAAAATGGCCAATAAAACTACAGCTTCTAGGTAGTAACCACTCCTCCAGGGACAGGCAGGCTGTTCAGTGTTTACCACTCCCACTGGTGAACACAGAGACTTCCCTTTAGCCCAACAAGCACTGGCCTTCTAGAAACTTCCAAACAGTTCAGAACAGCAAATCTCTAACTGAACTTTATTAACTTTCAGAAAGTGGGAAAAAAGCAAGATTTTTTTTTTTGCTGTAGTTTAAAAGTAGCAGAGATACAGAAGCAGCAAAATAATCACAACAGTGCAATAAATGACCCCACACTTGAGTGCTAGGCCAAAATCAGTTAAAATGCAGTTTTTAGAGAAAAAAACGATTTTAAATTAAGTGCAACACAGGAAATGCAGTAAACAGGCTCTAGATGTGTTCCAGGTACTGTTACTGTTACAGATATAAACTTTAGCAAGCTGGAAAATGCCAAAAAGTAGGCGGCAAAGCAGTAAAACTTAGCAAAAAATCTGAAGAAAATACTTAAAATCACAAAAGTGGCTCCTTTTCTTCTCTCAGCGTTTTCTCCCCTTTGTAGGTGCTTCAGCAACAACTAGCAAGCCTGAAAAGATGCCAAAACCACGTGGCAGTCGGGTTTTAAGAGAGAGAGATCAAGGAGTTTAGAAATTACCCAAAATGGCCAATAAAACTACAGCTTCCAGCTAGTAACCACTCCTCCAGGGCCAGGCAGGCTGTTCAGTGTTTACCACTCCCATTGGTGAACACAGAGACTTCCCTCTAGCCCAAGCAAGCACTGGCCTTCTAAAAACTTCCAAACAGTTCAGAACAGCAAATCTGTAACTGAACTTTCTTAACTTTCAGAAAGTGGGAAAAAAGCTAAATTTTTTTTTTCTTTTTGTTGTAGTTTAAAGGTAGCAGAGATACACAACCAGCAAAATAATCACAACAGTGCAATAAATGACTCCACACTTGAGTGCTAGGCCAAAATCAGTTAAAATGCAGTTTTTAGAGAAAAAAACGATTTTAAATTAAGTGCAACACAGGAAATGCAGTAAACAGGCTCTAGATGTGTTCTAAGTACTGTTACTGTTACAGATATAAACTTTAGCAAGTATAACAGGTGTTTCCATAAACAAATCTTGATTGCCAGTAACACACTGCTTGTACATATAATGGGAAAACTAGCAATGTACTTGGGACTGTGATGCAGACACCAAACTAACACACAGCCAAATAAATGTTTATGGATGGATGTGAGGCTTAAGATATCAGGTAGAGCTAACAACTGCACAGACTGTTGCAGAATGTCCACAGTTGTGCCACCTACATTTGGCACAGTTGTCACAAAACCTATTCTGTGTGGTGAAGTACTGACAAGTCAGTACAGAATGAGGTAGAAAATCATGACAGTTCAGTGTCATACGTCATACCCATCTGAACACATATGTTCATGCAATTCCTGTGCAAGAGACTGTATGCATGCACATATATCTTGCAAATACACTTCCTATAGTATGAACTCAGTAGCTCAATCTATTACACTCCTAGCATGTTGTACATTTTGCCACCCACAGTCCTGGGTTCCATTTCAGTCTGTTGAATGTCAAGTACATGCCCGTCAATACAAGAAATAAATGACTGAGCCCTGCAATTTTAAGCAGAACTGCTTGCTGCTTCTGCAGTCATTCCTAGCATGCTGTACATTTTGCCACCCATAGTCCTAGGTTCCAATCCAGTCTGTGGCACGTCAAGTACATGCTTGTCAATACAACAACTAAATGACAGAGCACTGCAATTTTAAGCAGAACTGGTTGCTACTACTGCAGTCACTGCCACCCATATTAGCACATCAAATACCTATAGGTTAGCACACACTGCACAAATATGTATAGGCATCCTAAATTTTGCCTACCACTCTCTGAATGTCACTATTATATAACATATGTACCTGAAGCACATGCCTCACCTGGACTGTTATGGGTAGCCTCACCATGGCTATGCTGTAACAACAGAGCTGACACTGCTCCCTCACTAACATAAAAAACTTGCTGTCCTCCAATGAGTTCACACTCCCCATATGACTCCTGGACAGAATGCAGCAGCTGCAGCCTGCAACATATGTGGAAGTATGTTCAGCTACCTGCTACAGACCTACCATACCTCTCAACCACCTAGAACAAGGGGTCCACACAACACCCATACGTAAAAAGGTGGGGGGAGGTTCAAGCGACAGGGACATGTGTCACAGTCTTACCCTACAAACATACATGACTGATAGATGAGCAGTTACTGCAACAGCATGCATATTGTGATGCAAATGACGTATGACACTCACATCTGTTTGTCCCCTTCTTGACCTCAACCCACATTGTTTAACAGTAAACTACCACATAATCAGAAAGTCTATTCACAATGGCCAAATACAGCATGCAAAACTGTGGACATACCACAAAAATCCAAACAGAGGACAGTATTTTTACCTACCCACTGTGATACTGTACTCCCCTGACCTCAATAATGTCCATTTCACAGACTAAGAAATGAGCCAAGGTCTACATGAAGGCTTTAAATACAGCAGTGTGGTGCCATGCCATTGGCTAATGAAAATGCAAACCAGCTGTTCCGGATGGTCCACAGGTGAACACCTGTTCATTACCTGCAAAAGGCAAGCTACTGCCTATAGTAAACAGGTCTGTGACTTGCTTAGCAGAGACAGATGGCAATATCACAAGCATTATACTTCAGGATTTCTGTACATAAAGGAGTATAGCACTCTACCATGTATCATAAAAAAATAATAAAAAACGAACTGCTAAAAGAATGACTTTATTACATAAAAATCCAACTGGTAAGCACTTTCATTCCCTTCATGGAACTTCTTTGGACCTAGTTGTATAATGAACACACTTACTTAAATACTTAATAACAATAACGTGACCCAAAGCACTTAATGCCTTAACTGTTTCCTTCTAAGAACAACTTTAAAGTTTTCCCTATCATGTAAATAAGAGTATACGCATGCATTCAGCCTCATTTTCCAACAATATTTTCTCTGATCCAGTTCATCTTCTGCATCAAACCTATGATAAAAAACATTGACTTCATCAAGTATTACATATTTGAAGCATGCCTTATTTTTTTCTAACAAATGTTTTTGCTTAACATGTTTTGCCAAGGCATTGCTTACATCAGTCTTGTCCACTGCTCTTATATATTCATTCACTCACATATATAATCCTCTAATGGTTCTTCCTATATAAAATGCTTGACATAATTCACACGGAGCCATGTATACCACATATGTGGACCTGCAATTATACAAATTATTTAGCCTAATTTCAAAGCTTCTTCCTGTCACTACAAAATTCTTTACTTTTTTTCATATATTGACATAACTTACAACTGTTACATCTTTCCATCCCCACTTCCAAAACATCAGGCATACTTGAGCATAAATTACTTTTCTTAAAAAAAGTCTTTTAAACTCTTTCCTCTTATAGAGACAAAGACAGAGTCTCCTCCTATAACTTTTTTAATTTCTTGAAAATTCATTAAGAATCTCCAATTGTTCTTGATTATTCCTTTGATTTTGCTTTCATCTACTGAATTGTCTAAAACACATGCTAAGGAAACATCCTTTTCATTTTCTTTTGACTTGCTATTTACATTTGCTACCTTATGCTCCGTTACATTTTTTACTTCTATCTGGGAATTTTTAATGATGTCCTTGTGGTACCCTCTTTCTTGAAATTTCCTTTTGAGTTCTTCACATTCTTTTTCAAAAAATACTGCCTCATCTGTTAACCTTCTTATTCTAGTGAATTGCCCCTTCACTATTTTTTTTCAGGCTAAACTTATGCATGCTATTGTAGTGGAAATAGTTGTCGTTTTGCACTTCCTTTATATAAATCTTAACTTTTAAAACATTGCTAGATCTGTACACATGTAGGTCCAAAAAACTAATGTAGTCCTTCCTATAATTAAATGTCAACCAAAGGTAACTCATGGATTCATTCACACATTGAATATAATCTAAGAGTTCTTTTTCGGAACCCTCCCAAATAAAAAACTAATTATCAATAAAATGTCTGTACATGATGATATATTTTGCAAAAACTGATTCTAAAATAACTTCTTTTTTTCAGTTCATCAGGACTATACTTGCATAGCTGGGGGCCATAGCTACATCATTTTTCTGTCTGTATATTTCATCATTATACTCAAAAAAATTATATGATAAAATAACATTCAACATTTCTGTGAACAATCTTACTTGTCTAATATTAAATAATCCTGAAGTATGAACCTCTTTGTTTACCATTTCCAACCCTTCTACATTTGGCATGACTTTATATAATGAAACAATATCTGCTGTAACCAACCACATGGAATCATCTATTTTCACATTTTTCACTAAACTTTTAAATTTAAAGGAATCTTTAATATAAGATTTACTTTGTACAGCCAACTTCTGTAAATATTTATCTTCGAAGATGGCTAGAGATTCTGTCTTACTCCCTTGACTGGATACTATCTGTCTAAAATCAGGGCAATTCATTTTTTTGTGGATTTTAGGAAGTCCAAAAAACCTTCCTAGTTTGGGTTTTTCTACTCTAAAAAACTCCACTGTTTCATTGCCAATCAAATTGTCTAAAAAACATTCTTCTATGCAAGGATCAACCACTCCATATGCTTTTTTAACAGATGCCCATGTTGTTATTTGGTAAAACGTGTCATCATTTAGCATCACAGTCATTTTTTTCTACATAAAATGTCGTATTAAGCACCACAACTACATTGCTTTTATCTACTTTCATAATATACAGCTTAGTGCCATTTTTTTACTCAGACAATGCATTTTTTTCTTCTTTGTTTAAATTATAAAATACAGGTTCACTTTTGTCATACAATAATTTTCTCAACTCATTCTCACGTTACCAAAAAAGCTTCCAATTCTGGCCTAAAAATTGGATTAAACATGCTAGGTTTTCTAAATAATTCTTTTTCCTGTACCTTATTAGAGTTGTTAGTCTTTAAATAAGCATTTTAAATTTAATTTTCTGACATACTCTTTACGTGCATATATGGTATTTATCAAGTCAGTCCTAGCAGAAAGCATAAAAGTAAATCCCCTGCTTAATAACATAATATGGTGTTTGTTTAACACCACATTAGACAAATTAATCATTTTAAATGAGTCAGTCACAGTACCTTGGTTCAATGGTTGTAATTGTTGTTCCACTTCTTTCCTTTGTAATTCTTTTGCCCTGAAATCCCATTTGCCATCATTTTTCCAGAATAAATTTTCTTTTGTTGATTGATTCCTCCCTTGTTGCTGTGGTTTCTGGGCTGCTACTTGAACCCACAATTTTATACATGTCCCTCCATCTTGATATATATCCACCTTTTGAAAATTTCCTTTGTTGGACTTGGTGCTAGTTTTTCTATAATAAATTTCCCTGTCTTTCTTTTGTGAATTGTTTTCCTCTGTTTTCAGTCACATAACCCACTGACTCCACTTCAGGACTCATTCTCCTACAGTTTTCTGTGCTATTCTGCCTAGCGACATCATTGTCACTTCCCACGACTCTGCCTACTTTACTCCCTTCATTTCTTTGAATTGCAGCAGATTCAGGACACTCTCTGTTATTGTTAAAGAAACGGTTTACCCCTTTTTCATAATCTTTTCTGTCTCTTGCAATTTTTTTCATTTTACGTTTCTTTTGATTCCCATTTTCAGCTGCAACTTTATCCAGAACCCTAGATCGTTTAGCTTCAAAGTTGCTTGCTGAAATAGTATTTTTGAGTCTGTTATAGCTCAAAATAATACTATTACTAAATGTATTCATAGTTTTTGTGTTTTATTCCAACAATAGCCTTACATAGTGAAGCCCTGTACTTTCATTCAGGGCTTGCCAAGCATCTAAGAGCTCTACAGAAAAATTGTCTTCTGCAGTTACACACTTCACTCTTAAGCCCCTAGGTACTCTAGTTGATAATAAACAGGCTTCAAAAAATAAAGTGTCCCACTGTAGTCTCTTATATTTCAACACATTTTTTTCTAATGTGTTGAATTCATCACCTACTGACAATTCAATAGCAGCAGTGTTGTTTGGCAAAATAGGTTCCAGTAAAAATGGATTATCGGGTCCTTTGAGACAAACGGCAAGTTGTCTGTGGGCTCAGACCAGCTGTAGTGTTATTAAACATTTTCAGAATAGCACCCAAATTTGAATGTCCACGAGCAACAACACTGCTGTTAACAGGATTCACCCTTTCAGACTGGGAAGCCACCTTTTCCACCAAACCTCTGCCATTGTCCAAAAATGAATCCTTAGGTGTGTCATGTAAAGTAAATCCTAATGGTACCAAGAAAAAACTTGAATTTAACTCAGGTTGGGGAGCCAAATCTTTGCTTGTAAAAGCCATAAAATCCAATAATACCTCACAAAACTTCCAAACAAACAAATGAAAATAGCCATAAAAATGCAAAATAATAAAAAACGAATGGCTAAAAACACAGAATGACTTTATTACATAAAAATCCAACTGGAAAGCGGTTTCATTTCCTTCATGGAACTTCTTCAGATGAAGTTGTATAATGAACAAACTTATTTAAATACTTAATAACAATAACATGTGACTCAAAGCACTTAATGCCTTAACCCTTTCCTTCTAAGAACAATGTTTTTTATTATTTTGCCTTTTTACGGCTATTTTCATTTGTTTGTTTGGAAGTTTTGTGAGGTACTCTACCATGTATGTAATAGAAGTCCCCATGTAATGGGATGCAGATGGGAGGATGCAGTTTTGGAACATAGGGATTACAGCAGTAGGTCTGCTGTACATATCTTGGAATAACATGTTGCTGATAGTCAGCTGTCCAGCACCTACAGGCTTCCCTGTCAACTCTGCCTGCTGTGATGTACATCACAGCTCTGACCCTCTGAGTCCCTTCTACATTGGTCAGCTCCTATACAAATGCTACTGGATTGAGTGTTAGACAATAGTGACAGTAAGTAATGGTGAACACCACTGGCATATCACATGATGTACTGTCATTCACCTCCTCTCAGTCTGTGAATGTCACAGAAATAGGTCAGACATCGTACAGGTGTCCCTTACTGTCTCTGATGTACTCTGGCTAGGTCAGTGTCTACTTGACATACATATCTCATTGCTTAAGAGCTATGGCTAGCATACCTGTTGACCCCCTACAGCAACACTGCAGGTTATAGCCAGTAGTAGTAGTGAGGTGACACAGGCCCGGTCTCAGCAATAGAGTGTACATTTCAAGCATACAGCATAAGGGAATTGAACACAGTACCAGATGTTAATGTACCATAACTGTTTTCTAAGGGGTCAGGCATGTGACAGCCAGATTCCCCACAGTCTGGGAACAACCATTACATATTGTCCAACTGTTTGCCTGAAATCCACATTTGTCTGGCAGTGGGTCCACATATATCAAGCACATGTACACATTCCACAAACATCTGTGTACTGCAAATATCAGACACCTAAGGAGAGGATACCCTACAGCACATTTGCTGTGCTGTCTGTCATTGCATCCTGCAGATGTTGCTGGACTATCCCCATATACTTGTAGTACCACTCACATATTTGTTGGATGGTGGCTGTATGACATGGTACTGTTACATTGCCCATGTTAGCATTTAGCAGCATGGCCTTTAATTTGTAATTTGTTGACAGTTTTATGTCGGTAGTCTTAAGCTGACCACTTTTCCTAATAAAAGCACTTAGGGGGAGGCAAGAACCTTTGCCAGAAGCCTGAAGGCCAGGTGAGACAGATGGAGGCCATCTCTGGCAAAGCATCATGGTCTGTTGATCATATCATTCCAGGCTGTCAGGCACTGGATCCCCTGGCATGGCACCAAAAACCAAGGTAATTGTTATGGTCAATCATTTCCTGATTGTATTGCGGCATCATTCTGGGTGATGGCAGAATGCAGCTTAAGGCTAGGGACATACCTGCCTCGGACACATAATCAGCTAGCTCAATCATGTCTCACCTCATATAGTCCAGGGAGGTACGTCTTAGGTCCGTCATGCCAACATGGACTATTAAAGACTCATAACAGTACCTGTTGTTGAGAGTCATCAGTGAAATGGGTGTACTATGTTTTAGGTGAAGGTGCATCACATATACTGACATATCACTTATGCTCACAGGTGTATAGTACTGGAAACATTAACTGGAAGTAGCTGCAGTGCATGCTATTAAGGGCCTGTTTTGTTTGTATCTGTTGTGGTCTGCTTGTGTGTTGAGCATGGGATCAGAAATAAGGTGTGGTATATATAATGCAGTTGTGGCACCTCACATGTAGGTGTGTATGTGTGAATCAGCAGAAATAATAGTACAGGTATTAATGTAGTCATGTTGTCTTCCTTCTCACAGGTGACCATAAGGGTTGGAGTGTGCCCCCCTCACAACCTGATGTCAGTGTCTCATCGGACTCTGATAATGATGGTGTCATAGTGAGAAATAGGTGGGGTTGTCGGGGGCTGAATCTGTCCCTTGGGTTGACATCCCACTTCCTCCCCAGTATCCTTGCACACAATCAGTATGCCCACACATACCTAGTCCCCTGCAGCCACAGATATTGGACAGTCGGAGTCTGGTGACTATGGCATCTGTGACTGTAGATGCTAGCCATAGCCCAAGAGCTGGTGAGGTCCCACACAGGCAGATTGACATGGGTGCTTGATGGAGGACTGCTGCCCATCCACCAGCTGTCACATATGTCACATCATGAGTCATTTGATGCATTTTTTTGGTGTATCATGGAGGCACAGGCACATTCTGAATGCAACACCAGATGGATGCTCAGGATCATGGATGCATCACTGTCTGGAATCCATGACTCCATCCAAAACATTGGTGATTTCATGTATCATTTCACTGATGTAGTGGACAAATGGTGGGGTGAGACATTGTCAGTCCTTACCACACATTGTCTGTGCTGGAAAATGTGGTGTGAGCAGGGCATTGGACATGTGGCTATAGGTCAGCAACCACATCAGCTGAGAGTCCATGTGGCTGTGCAAAGTCATGCACCCATAGTGGCAGTACCTCCAGCACTACAAAACATAGGGTACTGTCCACACCATGATGTGCCAGGCCATAGGCATGTGGTCCTGGGCTGTCCCATGATGAGGACACAGCCCCACCAGACACCAGCCACTATCAGCAAGTAGTACCACATCTGTCACTGGGCATGGTGGTGCCAGTGCCACTCCTGGCAAAGCCAGTCCCCCTGTTCATGGCCAGAAATAGTGAACTGCACATTCTGCCATGTACAGTCCACATCTGTCCAACATACTCTTATGTAGGGCTAACACATGGCTTGACTGTGCACATGCATGCACTCACAAATCACTGTCACATGCACGTCACAAACAGACAGCTCCTCTCCATGGCCCAGCTGACCAGCACTCCTCCTGACACACACACACACACACACACACACACACACACACACACACACACACATATACACAATGACAACTGTGTGGCACATCCTAGGTCTTGCCATCCATACCATCAATGCAGGGGCATGCAAATATGTGTCTGATGCACAGGGTGACTATAGTACATTTAATGACAATTTATAGTGCAGTAGTTATGCCCTGAAAGGTACTACCTACTGGCATGAGTCATGAGTACACATCAAAGTGTATGTACCTTTGTTCCATGATGCTGCTTTGGTGGTAGTGTTGGTGACTGTGTTGTTTCTCAGTGCTTTTTCTGTTTCTGTTCCAGGGGTCTGTGTGGATACAATGTGGAGACCTGGTGCCAATACAGCGGCTCAGGATGGCATGGTGGCAACTCAGAAATTTGACTTCAACAAGGTACAGCTGTATATGTGCATGCTTAACTAGGTGTGTATGTGTAGAACAGTGGGTGTTCAGTAGGATCATTGGTTCATAGGATCATAGGAGATTACTAAACTAATGGCTCTGGGGCCCTTACAAGTCTAGCCATTAGTTTATCCCCAAAAATAAACATCAGCCAGCATCTGTTTCCTCTGTCAGTGAGGGACATGGGTGGAACCTCTGGGACAGATTTCTGGTTTCCCATCCACTAATCAAGGTTGCACTTGAAGAGGGTCAGCAAGGTACTCTGTTTGACGTGTATGAGAAGTATATTCCTGAGACAGGGCAGCCTCTGGAAGACAAACCTGTCTCTCCAGCATGTTGTGTTGATGTCGCATTTCAGATTCAGGCCTGTCATGCAGGTAATGTGCGAGAAGTTAGACTTATGGATATGTAGCAGCTGTAGTAGGGCAGGGTCCAAGATTGCCTTGTAGATGAGACACAGCTCACCTCTGAGCAACCTGTCCAATATGAAGTGGGGCAATAGTGATTTGAGCCCATCTGCATGGGACAGGTGTTGGAGGCCATGGATTCTCTTTGTGGGCATTTTTGTGGCCTTTCCAGTTGGTGCAGATATCTGGATAGGTGCATATCAAATAGGGCATTGTACTAAATTATTGGTCTACTGAGTGAGGTCTATAGAGAGGTAATGACTGCCTTTTTTCTGGATGCCATCACTTTACTTATGAGACGAATCACGTAAAAGGCTTTTGTGACCACTGTGACTACATGATGGTAGAGTGCGAAATTGTTATCAACCTGAGTACCCAGGTCACTCAACACAGGTTATGTGTTTAGGCGGTTGCCATTGATGTGGTAAACTGTGTGGTCGTGTCTTTGCCAAATGATATGATGATACATTTTTTGTGTTTAGCTTGAGGCCAAGACCTTGGCAACAGTCCTTAGTTGCTGTAAGGCCCTCATTTGGGGAGTCAATGATAGAGAGCACCCAACTTACAGTTATCCACAAACTTGGTCAGTACCTACAAATGTAAGTGGCGGTGGGTAGCATTCATGCCTAGATACATGTGGGTTATTTAGGGGCAGCAGCAACTCACAGGACCTCAAAATGTATATGTATTGCACACACATAGGTAAGACAGATTAAGGATGCCATGTTTTCAAATGCCCATTGTGGCACTCGTTTTGATGAAACTTAAGAGTTGGCAGGACAAACCATACCCACGGTGAGCGTAAAGGACAGAACTTCACTTTTTTGCCAATATAAAAGCTTATTTTTGTAGCCCTTAAAATTCCATATCCATTGCATACACACACAGGCAAGACGGCCACACACACACACACACACACACACACACACACACACACACACACACACACACACAAGCACACACAGTTGCTGGTTTTGAAATTAGATCCCCTGCCTATCTAGTTATATATACACTATAGTGCTACGTACTTATTGCATGCACCACAGAGCTTACGTGTTTGGGGAGTGTCTAACTGTGTTTCAAAGGTAGATGACATCAGCAGGCCCTGTAAAGTAATCCAGTCGGGGGTTAACAGGCAAAGGGCCTTAAAATCTATTATAATTGAACACACATAGGCAAGACTGGCACATTGCTGGAAAGGGATATATTTACACACACACACACACACACACACACACACACACACACACACACACACACACACACACACATACACACACACACACACACACACACAGTTGCCATTGTTGGGATTAGAATCCCTACCTATCTAGTTGTATACAGTATAGTGTGACACACCTATCAGATGTGCCACTGAGCTTATGTGTATGGAAAGTGTCCAACTGTGCTTCTAAAGTGGATGACATCAACAGGCCCTGTAAAGTAAGCCAATGGGGGTTAACAGGTAGGCACAGGGCAAAAAAATGTATAAGCATTGCACACACATAGGCAAGGCAGACACACTGCTGCAAGGGGATATACTTGCACACCAGCATACACACTCACAGAGTTGCCATTGTTGGGATTAGAACCTCTATCTATCTAGTTGTATATAGTATTGTGCTACATATTTATTGCATGCACCATGACACTTAGGTGTTTGGAGAGTGTCAGCCACTGCTGTTGGGATGGATGACATCAGCAGCTGTTGACAGGGAGGCCACTGTTGTGGAGGATACTAGTCGCAGGGTCATACAATTATTGACCATTACGCAGACATAGGCCTGTTGGGCATGTGTATACTGCTGTATGTGGAATATCTACACACACAAGGTGGCTGATGTGAGATTAGAACCTCTACCTACTTACTATTATACACTACAGCTCACAGTAGTCATTGCATGTGCCACTGGTTACAATTGGTTACAACTGGTGGACAAATGGCTGAAGCACTACTTCACTCTACACCTTTCTGTGTCTATCTCTATCTCTCCCTCTCTCTGTCTCTCTCTCTCTCTCTCTATAATATATATATATATATATATATATATATATATATATACAAAAATCTACAGATACATTTATATCTCTATATGCATATATAAAAATCTACAGATACATATATATCTATATGTGCCACATACTGATAGATAAGGGCAATCATGTCTGATGGGGAGAGGGAAAGACAGATAGGTATACATAGCTGTCTGTATGCACAGAAATATAAAGATATTGCAGTTCTTTAGGCAGATGAGGTATCATACAAAGGCTGAAATTAGCCAAGTGTAGGTGCAAGCCCAGTGTGACTGTCAATATTTACAAGGGGCTCCAGACTAGACCTACCTGTTCTCCTGACTGGGCTTTTTTGTGCTACAGCCAATTGCCTGCTGCACCTGATTCAACAGTCCAGCGCCTCCCTGATATAATCCCCAAGGGATTCCCCAGCTGTGTGGTGTCCATAATCTGTGACTCATACCTAGGCTGTGTTCAGATTGTATTATACTTAACAGGGTTTTGCATCATATGTCTGGTACGTTTTACATAGCAATGTGATTTCCTGGTACATCGGTAGCAAATCATTACAGATTGACATGAGGAACTGCTGACAGATATTTGAGTTACTGATCCCATGCTACTGCATGACCTGCTATTCTCTGCACTTTCTACAGTCTGGCCAGTAGTTCATCCTTCTCCTTATATGTGGGCCTTTGTCCCACTCCTGTAAATGGCTTTGTCCATAGTTCCTGCTCAAGGTAGTTGTAGGTATGAGATGTAACACCACACACAGGGTTACAGACTTCACACCTCTGACTGTAACTGTTTTGCAGGATGTCCAGAGTTGCACCCCATATGTCTGCACTGGTCCTCAGACAATTTGTGTTGTTTTGGTATTATAATGCTACATGGTTGGTACCCACTGAGTTGTTGTAAGTGCTGACACAGTTACATGATGGTCTTCACATCCTGCTGCTACTCTGACTTGTTAAAACCTGCTGTTATACTAGCCACTGTCAAGGTTACTCAGAGTTCTGTACTGTCTATATCTGTCACCTCCTGTCCCTCCATTGTCTCTGGCTTTGTTCAGCTTTCTTGTAGCAACCTCTTCAAGAGGAACCTTGACGATTGGATGGGAGAAAGGAAATTCACCCCAGGGATCACGTCAGTCGCCCTGCTAGACAGGGGTCCAGGAAAGTAAATAATGTGGGAAGAAATAGCCAGGGAATTGTTATGGCTAGGCTTGTATAGGCCCTAGGGCTGATAGCCTAGTACCAACCTATGAACCTATGAACCTATGAACAAATACTGACATATGGACAGTCTCTGGGACTCCTACCATAGGTGTACCTCACATGCAAAATAGTAGGTGCAGTCAATCTCTAACCATGAACATCATCAGCCCTGGTAATGTACTTAGCTCACTAAGCCACAACAGCCACCAGACAGTGCAGTTTAATTCCTGACACTATCAACCACAGACGTACATAGTTAATCGGCCTCTGCATATTTTGGACATGGAACATGTCATCAAGTTGACTGAGACAGCCCTGGAATTGTGTGGTCTGCTGCTATTACCTTGCAAACATACTGTTACTGCAGTTGTATGGGAACACAGGTGTGTTGGGATAGGGGACTTTAGCATTGACAGTCATTCATCTGTCCTATGACACCTACTGTTTGTCATTTTCCAGGCATAGTTCATTGGATTTTGCTGCCTTGTGGCCTACTGCATATTATCGGGAAGCCCAGTATAGGACAGGCAGTTCCTGTTGTCCCACATAGCTGTTAGTTTTTTGTAGGTAAGCAAGTAGCCCACTCCATGCCCTTGCATACATAGGTTCATATGTTCATAGGTAGGTACTAAGCTATTGGCCATAGGGTGTATATAAGCCTAGTCAAATGGTACCCTGGTTTTCGCCACCCATGAAAATTATTTTCTTCTGCCCCTGTTGAGCAGAGCCACAGACATGATCCCCGGAGTGAATTTCCTATCTCCCATCCAATCATCAAGATTTTTCTTGAAGAGTGCTAATGAGGAGCTTTGTTTGATATAGATAGGTAGTTTGTTCCAAAGTATTGGAAGTCTCTGGGACAAGAATCTATCCCTCCAGCATGTTCTGTTTATTGTGGTGACAATGTTTAGCTCCCTAGAGCATGTAGCTCAGAGGGATTGGGATTTCTTTAAGTGGAGCATGTCCAGCAGCTTTGGGTTTGACATAGCTTTGTATGTTAGGCAGAGATCGCCTATGAGGAGGCGATATGCGATGGAATAAAGCTGGAGTTTTTTGAGAAGTCTGGGTAGGGCATCTGTTTGAGGCCGTTAATCCTCTTTGTGAGGCATTTCTGCGGCCTTTCCAGTTGTTGTAGATGTCTTTTGAGGTACATACCAAAAGGGGCATTGTACTCTATAATGGGTTTAATGAGTGATGAGTAGAAGGGAACAATGACCACTTTTTTCCTGGATGAGAAAACTTTTATGATGAAGTGTGCCACGTAGACGGATTTCCTGACTACTGTGGCAATGTGATTATCAAAGGAGAGACTACTGTCCACCTGTGTCCCAAGGTTTCTTATCACACTTTTGGTGTTAAATAGACTACCACCTATCTGGCAGTTCATGGGTACAGAGTTTTTACCAAAAGGGATGACAATGCACTTTTTGAAATTGAGCTTGAGGCCATGGCTTTGGCACAAGGCATCTGTCTCAGTGAGGCCCTTTTGTAGGATATCTTCATCATTAGGAGTTTTGATTATGGCTCCTTGTTTGCAGTCATCTGCAAACTTCATTAGCCAAAGACCTTCTGTGTTAGCCTGTACTTCAGAGAAGTAGATACCAAACAGGAGATGACCCAGGACTGAACCCTGTGGTACTCTACTTGTAACTGGTCTGAAGTTGGATTTGGAGTCTGCTACTTTCACAGTGTAGGTTCTGTCAGTGAGCCAATTGGCAACCCATCTTGTGACAAAATCACTAAACTAGGTATATATCTCTATATCTGTAATTCCAGAGTGGGGGATGGTTTTGAAAGCCTTGGCAAGATCTAGATAGGCTGTGTGAACCTCACTACCCTCATCTATGGCTTTGCTGTCCATTTCAAAGAAGTCTATCAGGCTTACAAGACACGATCTACCTTTTACAAACTCGAACTGGGTAGGGTCCAGAGTTTGGAGATTACCAATATCATTGTTTATAAGTTCCATGATGATACGTTCCATAGCCTTGCAAACCAGGCTCATCAGGCTAATGGGGCAGTAGTTCCCTGGGTCCGTGGTGGCTCCCCCTTTGTAGAGTGAGATAACCGTTGCTGTGCACCATTCAATGGGCACAAAGCCTGAGGTGAGGCTATGATTGAACATGGTATTTAGGTGGGGTACCAGTTTGTTTTGTAGTTTGTGTAGAATGCAGCCTGGGATGTTGTCAGGTCCCATGGATGCTGTGTTCTTGGCTTTGGATGGTGTGGTTTTTACCTGTGCAGCCGTGATTACAGGAACTTTGCATTCTTCCAGTATAGAGATAGGCCCTTTAGGGGATGAGAAGGGGGTAAAGTTAGCACTGAACTTATCTGCCAGGATATTGGCAATATCAGTTGGTTCGGTATATTTAGTGCCATTGTGCTGTAACTCAGAGCAGATCTGAGTGTTGGCACTGAGATTATTAACATAGCTATAGAATGCTTTGTGGTTGTCTTTAGAATCAGTGGCAATTTTGTTTTTGTAACTAGCTTTGGAGGATTTTATGAGGGATCTCAGCTTTCTACTGAGGCTGACCAGGGAGTTCCTCCAATCATGGGATTTTACTCTTTTTTGCAACAGTTTCTTTCTTCTGTTGTAGAGTTTGTTTATGGCAAGAGACCACCAGATTGGCTTCCTTTTTTTGGAGGATAGCATCTTGGTTCTGTTAGGGATTGCACAATCCATGTACTTGTGTAAGTGCTTATAAAGTGCATTTCTATAGGATTCGGCAGTTGTACCTTTATTGTCCATCAGCATGGGTGCCGTGAAGTTTGCCACTTCTATCTTAAGAAGCGTGAAGTTGGCTTTGGAGAAATTTTTTATGGTGGTTTCCCTAATGGGGGGTGAGGGTGGGATGTGGATATAAAGGGGGGTTAGCTTGTGGTCAGATCTGACCAAACAAGGAATTGAGCTTGTGACAAGTCTATACATATGCTACCATAGTTTAGTACCCCATACATTTGTTGTAAAGAAGAGTGACTTACCTTGTGCCTGCAGCAGTTGAGATAGCAGTGCTTTAGGGCTGATTTTGTCGGATGCATGCAGTACACAGCCAATACATGGTAAGGTGCAGGTTGCGTGGTGTGGCTGGCATCCTTTTTACTATGTATGTGAGTTGGAGTGAGGTGTCAGTCCCTAGGAAACTAGGTTTTCAGTGCATGTGCTAAGCGTTCACTCTTTCCCAAGGCCAGGGCATACTGGGCATGCCTACATCTGGCTACATTGACAGGCTCACTGGACTCCTCCTCCAAATCCCCCTATGGCTGTGGCTCTGGGGACCTCGGCACTGGTGGGGCACTGTGGGTCCCTTCCCTGTCATGTTCCTGCTGCAGCTGTTTCCACTGGGTCATATTGTGCA
>NC_056726.1:1448309881-1448312381 GCF_019279795.1 Protopterus annectens
GGGGAATCCTGAGATATGTAGATATTATATTTTAATTATAGAGGGAATCCTCAGATAGATAGATACTATATTTTAATTACAGAGGGAATCCTGAGATACATAGATATTATACTTTAATTACAGTGGGAATCCTGAGATATATAGATATTACATTTTAATTACAGAGGAAATCCTGAGATATGTAGATACTATATTTTAATTACAGAGGGAGTCCTGAGATACTTAGATATTATATTTTAATTACAGACGGAATCATGAGATACGTAGATACTAAATTTTAGAGGGAATCCTGAGATAAGTCAATATTATATTTTAATTACATAGGGAATCCTGAGATACGTTGATACTATATTTTAATTACAGAGGGACTCCTGAGATATGTAGATATGATATTTTAATTACAGATGGAATTCTGAGATATGTAGATATTATATTTTGATTATAGAGGGAATCCTGAGATACGTAGATACTATATTTTAATTATAGAGGGAATCCTGAGATACTTAGATATTATATTTTAATTACAGAGGGAATCCTTAGATACATAGATACCATATTTTAATTACAGAGGGAATGCTGAGATGCATAGATATTATACTTTAATTACAGAGGGAATCCTGGGATATGTAGATATTATATTTTAATTACAGAGGGAATCCCGAGATAAATAGATGTTATATTTAAATTACAGATGAAATCCTGAGATAAGAAGATATTATATTTTAATTACAGAGGGAATCTTTAGATACATAGATACTATATTTTAATTACAGAGGGAATGCTGAGATATATAGATATTATATTTTAATTACAGAGGGAATCCTTAGATACGTAGATACTATATTTTAATTACAGAGGGAATGCTGAGATATATAGATATTATACTTTAATTACAGAGGTAATCCTGAGATACGTAGATGCTATATTTTATATTACAGAGAGAATGCTGAGATATATAGAAATTATATTTTAATTAGAAACGGAATCCTGAGATAAGTAGATATTATATTTTAATTACAGAGGGAATCCTGATATACATAGATATTATATTTTAATTACAGAGGGAATCCTGAGATATGTAGATACTATATTTTAATTACAGAGGGAATCCTGAGATACATAAATACTATAATTTAATTACAGAGGGAATCCTGAGATACGTAGATACTATGTTTTAATTACAGAGGGAGTCCTGAGATACACAGATATTATATTTTAATTATAGAGGAAATCCTGAGATATGTAGATATTATATTTATTAAGTGTAAGTGCAAGTAGAATATTACAGATTTTTCTGTTCACTATATAGATAATTGCAACATTTAGGGGTAGGACAGAAGTAGATGAAGTGATTTTTTAGAATAAATTTAGACAGACACTTTTTTAAACATAGCAAAGACCAGTTTTGTGAAGACAAACACTGGTAGCCCGATTACTGAACTAAGCAATCTCATGAAGTAAAAACAATGAGAAGGTTACATTTATTAATTTTTTTGTCATTAAGGTTTTACTCTGCAAACAACCACACCCCTCATTTATCTAACTTCTTCTGAGGTCACTTTACTTCATGGGAAGGGGGCACTCATTTTTTTGAGTCAGTAGCACACAAACTAATCTGAAATGAATCATGAGTTGCACAACAGGGTCTTCCCAATGATATCTACCATTCATGTGTCTACATACATCATCTGTCTAGCTTTACACATTCATTCAGACATATATTTTCCATATGTAAATATAAATGGGAGTGTAATGCTATTAACTGCACTAACTGTTTTGTCAACAGACTTTAGTCAATAGAATAGACAGTTCACAGGTGTTTGAGATTGACAATCTCTGGGGTAGAAGGAATGTAAAGAGTTACTAGACCATCATAAAGGATTAACTTCCAGCACCATGTATCTAACGTAGTAAGGTTTCCACATAGCACACTTGATTAGTAAAGGCAGTGCCTCTAGAGTAAAAGAGGTTACAACATCCCTATACTCGGCACTTATCTGGCCCATAATTGAGTATAATGCCTCATTCAGCATGTTCCATATGAAGTACCTATAGCAATTAGGGAGACCTCACTCAGAAGGATTTAACAAAGAAGATCAAGGGCTTCCAGCATATGCCTTACACGGATGGACTAAAATCCGTATCACTATATTCTGTATCATATAGACTATTTAGGGGAGATTTATGTCTGGCCTACAGAGCAATACAAGACCCAATCCTAATGAACTTGATATAAATCCATAAATAAAATTAAATAGGACATGCTGGACTACCAAATTTAGCTACCAATGACTGCCACATCTTTGGAACAGGCTACCAATTCATGTGAAATAGAGCACCTCTATGACACTGTTCAAGAGGAACCTGGACGAATGGATGGGACACCATAAATTCTTAGCAGGGAGAGTGACCATAACCCTCCTGGACATGGGCAGTCATCATGAAATGCAATCTTGGGTACTGATTAGCACTTTTATGGTATTACATTGGGTTGAAATGG